>NC_055992.1:112854194-113154194 GCF_018446385.1 Zingiber officinale
TCATAGAGGAAGCTAATCGAGTCGAGGGCTACTCTACATCCAAGGAAGAAGAGGAGGAGAGCTCTTGTTCAAGATCTGAGCAAGAAGTGCATCTACTCCCAAGGGATGAAGAAGAAAGCTCATTCACATCCACAACCCTAGGTAACTCAAACACCTGATTTCAAGCAAATTACACATAATGTGTTTTGAGGTAGGGAAGTTTGGGCACCTAAGAGTAAGTGTCCAAAGAGGGGTTAGGAAAGACTCCACCGCACCAAAGGTCAAGAAGTCGGAGTCCCGACATGCAAGAGCAAGAAGCACGTGGTGTGCTTCCAATGCAAGCAACGGGGACACTATAGGAGTCAATGTCCAAGGGGGAGGCAACCTCACAAGGACAAGAGGCCAAACACATGTAAAGGGGGAGCTAAGGCTAACCCTAAGGTAACATTTAAAGCTCATTCTTGCAATTCTAGTAGGATGCATGCTAGTAGTCTTATTGCCATTGTCAATAATGATAAGCATGTTAACACTAGAAATCGATACATGTGCTTAGGAGCCAAGCATGTTAGCCTAGATAAGAACAATTCTAGAAATGCTAACCCTAGAATTAACTCATCTAAGGCTAAGGAAAATCTAGATAGAAATCCCAAATCATCTAGACACATGCCTAGGAATACCTCAAAGAAAAATGATAAATCAAAACTTGAGGTATTAGAGAAAGAAAATCAAGTCTTGAGGTCAAGACTTAACACTCTAGAAAAGGCCCTAAAGAATTTAGAGAAGTCAACTCTAGGGTCTAAGGGTCAAATTTCAAAGCCCAAGGACAAGAAAGGTTTGGGTCACAAACCTAAGTCCCAAATGGTCAAGCCCACCTATCATAATGTTCCATTCGATTATGGAACAAAATCTAGGGCTAGGAAGACCACCACCAAGGTCACAAGGGGAGTCACCCCTAGAGTTGATCTTGATGAGTCCCAAATGACCAAGGCTTTAAAGCCTAAGAGGGTCATTAGGAGGGTTGCTAGGGAAGTTATCCCTAGTGAATATTTAGTGAACCCAATGAGCTCTAATAGGTATTGGGTTCCTAGGAGCATCTTCTCTACCCCATAGATGGGTTAGAGAGTGTCAACTCCGATTAGAAGGGTAGTTAACCCAACTTTGAGGAAATTGACACTCAAGGAGCATTTTCAAGGTTTTGAGAACTTTTGAAAATGAAATGGAATTATCATTTACTCCTTTGAAGAGTTAAATGTGCCTAAAGATTGGAAATTTCATTTTTAATATCAATTGGCACAATTTGGGAAAATCTAGAGAACTCTCGAGGAAAAATGAAACATGCCAAGTTTTGAGGATAAATTTGATCTTTAAGTGGCATGAATTAATCTAGAGTTCAAGAAGTGTCAAAATTAGGATTTTGGCATTTTGGGGCAATGTAGGATTAAATTTGAAGTTAGCCAAGTGGTTAAGGATACTTAGATAGGTAATCTAGGTATATTTATTTATGCTAAATCTTGCCATGATTGTTTGCCTCCACATGTCATGACATCATGCTTAGTTTCATTATCATTTGAAATGTCATGATAATGCTTAGGCTAGTTTTTATGTCATGTTTATTTAAGTTTCAAACTTTATGGCATGACATCATGACATTGGCACATGTTTTCATTTATGATACCATTTTATGCCATGCCATCATCTTTTGCATTAATAATCAATTGAATTGATTTAAGGATGAAAAACACATCTTGATATTGAGATCAAATTTGTGTTTTGAAAATGCATGAGACCTTAGTCTAAGATACCTAAACCCATATCTCACATCAAAATTGTCATGGATGTGTTTGATACACTTTAGATGTGTGTGAGATATTAGGATCATGAATTAGGATCAAGGTGCATAGTTCTTGTACCTAGATGAGCCTAATTCAAGAAATGGAGGATCATAGGGAAAGCTTGTGTACAAGTCATGTACATTTAGCCCTAAGATTATGGTCCTAAATTAAAAGGATTAAAATCATTTTGAAATTGATTTGGAAAACCTTGACGAAGCCATCTTAGTGATTGCATTCATCATTGAACATTATGATACAAAGCTGAGTTAAACTTGAACTATTTCAAAGTTTTTGAACTTTGTATCAAGATTGAAAAATAGAAGTTATTTTCATAGAAAATTATTTTTCCATGATAGTATATGTTATGAGGAATGTATCCTCAAAATTTTATAATTTTTGAAATTTTCTGGAATTTTTAAAGGGTTTCTGAATTTCGGAAGAGGAAAATCAGAAATCTGTGTTTAGAGCCTTGATCGGTCTGCGGACCGATCCAAGGAAGCATGGATCGGTCTGCAGACCGATCCAGTGAGATCCAGTGCGATCAGTGAGGTGTGGATCGGTCACTGGACCGGTCCAGATGGACTCTGATCGGTCTGGGGACCGATCAGGGCGTGCCAACTTGCCTGATTTCAGTCTGTTGTCTGAAAGTTCAGCTAGAAGTTGGGTTCTGTGGATTTCTAAAGGTTTGAAACTCTCCAAGATATTGTTGGTCAAGGGGAGTTGACCTTTAGGGGGAGTTTTACCTAACTGTCAAGGGGAGTTGACTTTAGGGGAGTTTTACCCAAGACTTTTGAGGGTTAGTGATATGGGATTATCACTAAGTTGATTGTTAAGTTTAGTATCAAGGGGGAGATTAAGAGTTTTAATGAAAGGTATGGGACTTTCATTAGGAAGAAACTCTTGACCTTGATACTCTCCTTTTTCTTTTTGATATGTGTCAAAAAGGGGAGAGTATTCATTGGAGAATTATTGGAGAACCCAAGTTAGGTTATCGGGTTAACCTAAGCTAGGGGAAGAATGTCAAGGAATGTTCGAGGAAGAACATTGGAATTCTTTTTGATGTGTGTCAAAAAGGGGGAGAATTATTGGAGAACCCAAGTTAGGTTATCGGGTTAACCTAAGGGGAGAATGTCCAGAGAATGTTCAAGGAAGAACATTGGAAAACTATTGGAAAACCTAAGTTAGGTTATCGGGTTAACCTAACTTGATTATGGGTTTTGTCAAACATCAAAAAGGGGGAGATTGTTGGTGCAACCTTAGGTCAAGGTTGACCTGGTTGACCCGACTCGAGGTGACTTGACTCGAGTTGTATTTTGATGTTTGACTTGGGAAGATTGTCGGTGCAACCTTAGGTCAAGGTTGACCTAGTTGAGTTGCATGTTGATGTTTGACACTCGTGAGAGAGTTGTATTCTTGATGTTTGACAAGAATAGGTGTTTGGGAGATTGTAGGTGCAACCTTAGGTCAAGGTTGACCTAGTTGACCTGATTCACGAAAAGTCCAAGTATGGAGACTTGACATCGAAAAGTCCAAGTACCTGAGACTTGTGCAAGTCCAAGGTAGCTTGGCAAAGTCCAAGTATGGAGACTTGCGGGAAAGTCCAAGCACGGAGACTTGTACGAGGAAAGTCCAAGCACCGGAAAAGTCCAAGTATGGAGACTGGCACGGAAAGTCCTAACTGGGATGTTAGGCGGATGGAAAACCCTAGTGAGTGAAGCTAGGTGAAAGTCCCGTGAGTGAGCCTGGCAGGAAAATCCGTATGGATCAAGGATGATCTGACATCGGTGTTGAGAAGGTCAAGTAGGTCAAGGAGGACCGGATACTTGACACGAAGAGAAAAGTCCAAGTGGGTCAAAGGGATTGACCGGACACTTGGTGAGGAGTCTTAGCGGTCAAGGGAGTGACCGGATGTTAAGCATGATGTACCAACTGTCAAGGTTGATCGGATGTTGGTTTGGGAGACTTGGGACTGGTTTGGGCAAAATTGTTCGGATCGGTCCGGGCAGATCGATCGTTGTGTATCGATCGTGCCGTGACCAATCGATAACAAACAAGGTTGTGGGCTTCTTACGATCGATCTGGGACCGTCGTATGAGCCCTGATCGGTCCCGGACCGATCAGACGGTGGGATCGGTCCGGGACCGATCAGATTCCTACGAGTTGGGCAACTCTCTGTGAAGCCTTCTGATCGGTCTGGGGACCGATCAGCACAGGGCCTGATCGGTCCCCACGACCGATCAGGCAAGGCCCAGACCGATCAGGCTTCAGCCTGATCGGTCCACGTCCTAGCCGTTGCGTAGCAACGGCTAGTTTCTTCGCTGTCTTCTTCGCAGGTATAAAGGGGTCGAGGGCTGCTGCTGCACTGAAACTTCTTCTTTTCTTCTAGAACTTCTGTTCTTCTGCTGCTGAAGCTTCTGCTTCAACTGAGCTTTGATTGAGCTCGCCTCCGAAGCTTCGCGTGAGCTTCCAGTCGTCGACCAGCTGCTGCGTTTGGGTTGTGAAGTTGCTGCTTCACCTCCAGTCGACAAGAAAGCAAGCAATTGGTAGAGTGATATTGTATTCATATTGTATTGCTTTTCTTACTGTTCTTGTACTCTTTGTTTGCTGTTGCAAACGTTTGTGGCGAGGTTTCTCCACCCACAAGGAGTATATTGTATTAGCCGGTTCTCCGGGGGCTCATCCACCGACGGATTGACTGGACTCGTCCACCTTACGGACACGCCGAGGAGTAGGAGCCCTAATCTCCGAACCTCGTTACATCCTTGTGTTAAGGTTTGGTTTTCTTCTCTTTCGTTTCTTTGTATTTTCCGCTGCGCTAACACGTTTTGTAGAAAGAAACGACGATTTGGGGTCGGCTATTCACACCCCCCTCTCTAGCCTCCGTACGAAGGATCCTAACACGAGAGAGATATCAGATATGGCTCGAGGGTAAGTTATTTTTAGTGCTAGATTTGTGTGGACTTGATTGTATACGTTGTTTGGGATGTTGAGTTTGGTTGTGTGATCGTTTATTACTGATCCGTCCGGCCAAAATCCCTCCAACAGCATTGCTCCGGCCAACAACTCTGTTTCGATCAGATTCAAGGATCAATTGAGGTGAGTTTTTGTTTAGTTGTGGGGGTTGTTGCAGAGTTAATTAATAGGTTATTCTAATTTGTTGAGGAGGAGGGGATGTGTAAGAAATTGGAATATGTTTTGTAGAAGGGAAACCATCTTTCTATTTGTTTTGGTTATTTAGTTGTTTGTCGTGATTTGTCGATTTGGGTAAATTGTGGAGGTGATTTCGTATATAAACTAGATTTAATTCTAGTTGTGGAATGGTTAGGAGTTCTAATTATATATTTTTTTTCTTTGATGGCCAAGGTTAACAATTACATTACAAATGCTTGTATCCGTGGCATTTACTGCTTATTCATATATTTCCTAGGGAATGAATGGTCCATGGACAACATCTAGAATGCGTCCAACTGTGCCTTTGGTTAGTAGCAGAATGCATGAATTTGGTTATGGACATCTAGGTATGTTTATGGATGGCAATTATCATCCTTGAGGTCATAGTAATGATCATGAATTCAGTTAACTAAACAAAGGACCAAAGGAAGTCTGCTCGAAGAGTCAGAAGGTTGTTGGGCATGTTCCAATGAATTCTAGTGAGAGTCAGAACCTATAGTATCGTTGGACAGGAACAGTACAACCAGCTAGACTTCTCTGACAAATACTCTAATGCAAAGTTCTTTATCATAAAATCATACAGTGAGGATGATATTCACAAAAATATGAAGTACAATGTATGGTCCAGCACCCCTAATGGAAATGTGAGTTTATATATACTTTTTATTATGCATTTAATTTAGTCATAAAACACATATATCACCCCTATTGAATGTATACATGAAGGGTGTTAAGATTGTTTAATTATGAATAAAGGAAGGAAAGGAAGAAAGCATGTATCTTGGGAAGTGATCAATGTATCTTGACTTCCACTTAACATGGTTCTAATCATGTGTGTTCTAGCTTAATATTTCTGTAGGCATATTGCTGCTCCTATGTGACAAATGATCATCTTTACTTTACAATCCATATGCTTTTGAAGCTCATGATTTTCTACAATTTCTTGGGTTGAATGTATGCAGTTGCATGATTTTCTACAATTACTTAATTTGCAGTTATTCTTTATTTGCAATTATTTTCCTCATACTTTACATTTTTAATAAATAAATGGTTGGCTACTAGTATATGATTATCTACTAATATGTACATTTCCTATTGAACTGTTATGGTAATTTGATTATCAATATGATGCATTATTAATGAACTAAGTCTACTTTATGAGATTTTAGATTTTTTATTATTAATAGGCATGTTCAGATCAAGTGACCTTTCTTTATTTTCTTCTTACAGGTGGAGTTTGAACGATCCACTTCGATCCAAGTACAATGCAAACATGGCAAGGATGAAGAAGATGAATGATTAGGAGAATTAAGAAGCAGTTTTTTGTTACTCTTCTAGTGTTGTACATGGCAAAAGAAGTTTGAATGATCTAACTCTTGAAAGCTGGATAGCAGGATTAGGATGCTGTGCTACTTTTCTAGGATTAGGATGTTGTGTTGCTCTAATTTTGCTTTAATAGTGTCATTAGTTGTCATTTTGTTAGTTGCTTATGCAATTTCTTCAGGATGTTGTAAATATTATTTTTGAATATTAGAAAAATTGTATGTTAACTTTGATTTTCAAATTTAATATTTTGAATGATTTATAATATTGGAAAATTGTATATTGAATTTTAATATATATAAATTATTTTTATCTGAAAAAAGATAACGGTTTTTCACCGTTGTTGTAGACAGTTTAAAACTGTTGTTGAATGCCTTGTTGTTAAAGGTGCACGCTCAAAGACAACGGTGAAAAACTATTGTCTTTGAAGGAAAAGACAACGGTTTTTCACCGTTGTAAAACTTGTTGTCTTTGCTTTCAAAGACAACGGTTAAAACTGTTGTCTTTAAGCACCTCCTTTAACAACACAGCATTTAACAACAGTTCTAAAGGGGCTACGACAACGGTGAAAAACCGTTGTTGTTAGACTTTTTTTCTTGTAGTGTGAGGAAGAGTATGCGAGCAAACGAGAAAGAGGCGTACAACATTTCCGAGGGACGAGAAGCCGGAGTGGAAGGTTGCTCGAGAAGGCTAGAAATTAGATTTGGGTGAGCCCTATTCCGGATGGCCAGAATTACCCAAGCAAGCGGAGCTGGAATAGAAGACCCGGATCGAGGCGAACGGAACCGGAGTAGAAGACCTAAGCGGAAAAAGTCAACACTGTTAACATTTCCCACCCGAGGCGCCCGGACTAGTCCGGGGTGCCCGGAACCTTGTTTTTATCCACAATGACGTGGATTTTTACCGTTGCATCGGGGATAACTTTTTATCCCACTCCAGGTGTTTGGAACCCTTCCAAGCGCCCCGACCAAGGCTATAAATACAACCTTGGTCCAGAAGCTTCAAATGAACAAACAATTCTTGCATACAACACTTGTGTACTTCCTTTATTAGTTTAGCTTCTCATTTTCTGTGCTTCATTGCTGTAAAGAGGTTTTTCCGCCTGAAGGAGATCTTAGTGCACGATAACTTCCTTGGAATAACAACCTCCCCAATTATAACTAAGTAGACCTCTGAGCCTCTGTCTTTCTGTTTATTTGTTTGTTTATTTATTTATTTATTTATGCAAGTGTCGTTTTAAAGTCCGAGAAGGGTATTTGCTTTATTTTGTGTAGGGCTATTCAACCCCCCCTTAGATGGCCTAGCAGTCCCAATAAGTGCTATCATAGCCAGGATATTTCAGGAGGACTAACTGCCGAACGAAGCACCGAATCAATGGCCGGACTGAGCATATACCCATCGAAGTTCGAGGGGGAGTTCGCTAGCTGGAAAAAGCGAATTCAGGTATTTTTCAAAACTGATTTCGATTTACTTTTAATAATGAAGTTCGGTTTTATAGTATTGGAAGGCAAAGAAAAATACCAGTGGTCGAAAAAGGAGCAGACCGACTACGTGGCAAACGACAAAGCAGAGTTCCATCTGCTGAGCGTCCTTCCACCACAAGAAGTCAACTGGATCGGCAACTACAACTCTGCAAAGGAGCTTTGGGAGAAGTTCCTTGAGCTACACGAAGGGACGTTTGAAGCCAAGCTCGCTAGACGTGACCTACTTCATAACCAACTCACCAACCTGCGATTTAAAGAAGACAAAACGATTACACACCTTCATTCGAAGATCAAGGAGCTCATCACCGAACTTAATCTCAGAGAAAAGGTAAGTAACCAAAATTCGCTAAGGTACGCACTCAATGCATTCCCTAGGAATACGAAATGAGCATCACTAGTAGATGATTTTTATATTTCTAAGGGCTTAGAATCAATTACCTTGGAAGAATTATTTTCAACATTTGAAGTGTATGAATCGAGATGTACAGGTATGAAGGAGCTAAAGTACAACATCACCCTCAAGACATCGAGAGACGAACATGAGTCAGAATCTTCTCTCGGCGACGAGGAAGTGGTAATGATGGTAAGGCGTTTTAAAAAATTATTTAAATAAAAAAAAACTAACCATCCGCAGGGTAGAAAGAAAAGGGCGATCAGATGCTACCACTGCAATGAAGAAGGGCACGTCAAAGACAACTGCCCCAAGCTAAGGAACAAGGATAAGGACAAAGGAAAGAAGCATGTCCAAACGTACAAGTTCAAGACACTAAAAGCGACGTGGGACGATACATCGTCTGAATCGGAAGTTGAGGCCTTCGCCGGATTTGCATTAATGGCAAGTCATCAAGACGAGGACTACGATTCAAGCTCGTCCGAAATGAGCATCAAGAGCATCAATGAAGGGGGAGCTACATTGAAAGAAAGTAGCAGTTCAGGGGGAGACACGGATAACGAGATTGACAAGGTAAGTCAGGTACGATCTCTTCCTCCCGATAAATTATTTAAGTTTGTTAAATTATTAACTAAATATTACTGCAAATTAAAAAAAGAGATTAAAAATTTAAAATTAATTCTAGCTAAATTTTGCCCATTAAAAGAGTTTGACAAAGTAAAATTAGAAAATGATAATTTGAAAATACAAGTAGATAACTTGAAAAATCATACATGGTGGCAAAAGACAAATACGCTCGCCCCCAACGCCCCCGCTAACCTGTCCCAGGGCCAACACGGAGGAGGACTTGAAAAATCATGCATGCACATATAATTCATGTGTTAGAAAATACAACATGAACTGATATTTTAAATATCATAAAGGAAAAATTAGAAAAATTTTAAAGAAATATGTCCCTAAAAAGTTCTTAATTAGTCCAGTTGGCTATAACCTATATTGGGTTCCAAAGTCTTGTCTAACTTAAACTTTAATTAGACTTAGCGCTTTCAGCGAAAAAATTAAACGTTTAATTTCTTTATGAGACTTTGTCTAGAAAGTGGTTATTGCTCCAATAACCAAGAAGGCCTAGTGCCTTGCCACTATCTGGAAGTCAAGTATTAAAATAAAAAGTTTAATTGACTAATTGATAAAGCATTAAATTGAAATTAGACAATGTTTTAAAAAAGTTACTTAATTTTTTTAGAAAATTGTTAAAAATATTTTTTGTGAAAACTTAGAAAAATTTCTCAAAAATATTTTCTTTTAAAAAAATTACTCAAATTTTTATTTGGAAATTTCTCAAAAATATTTTTTTTGAGTTGTCTAACTTATGATTTACTTAGAAATTTTTAAAGGCTTCTAAAATTATTGCAAATTATATATATATATATATATATAACAAAATAATTTTCAAAAATTTTTCAAAATTTTCAAACTTATTACCCTTAGATGTTTCTTGGTACCCCATTTTTATATGATCAAAGGGGGAGAAGGAAAAGATTAAGTCTAGGGGGAGGTAGATTATAATTTTTTTTTTATTTTTGAACTTTATTTACTGTTTTAATTTTATGTTTTTTTACCCTATCTTAACTTAGGTTGCTCACATCAAAAAGAGGGAGATTGTTGGAACCCTAGGATTATTTTGATGTGATCAAACAAGTTAAGTTAAGTCCTGTGGTATTTTAACCTTGTGTCTAAGTGTGCGGGAGCTTAGGGGCACAGAGAGTCGAGCAAAAGACGCAGCTAGTGAGAAGGACGGCACGTGAGAGAGTCGACGGACTCGGTGTGTCTGAGGGACGAGGTACTGTGGAAAAGTACGAGGGTGGCTGAGAAGGTGGCGCGCGGCGTTTCTAAGGGACGAGAAGCCGGAGCGGAAGATTGCTCGAGAAGGTTGGAAATTGGGTTCGGGTGAGTCCTATTCCAGATGGCCAGAATCACCCAAGCGAGCGGAACCGGAGCGGAAGACCCGGATTGAGGCGAACAGAACCGGAGTAGAAGATCCAAGCGAAAAAGTCAACATGATTGACTTTTCCCACCCGGGGCGCCTGGACCAGTCCGGGGCGCTCGGAACCCTGTTTTTATCCACAATGACGTGGATTTTGACCGTTGCATCAGGGATAACTTTTTATCCCACTCCAGGAGCCCGAAAGCTTCAAATGAACAAGCAATTCTTGCATACAACACTTGTGCGCTTCCTTTGTTAGTTTAGCTTCTCATTTCTGTGCTTTATTGTTGTAAAGAGGCTTCTCCACATGAAGGAGATCTTTAGTGCACGATAACTTCCTTGGATTAACAACCTCCCCGGTTGTAACCAAATAAACCTCTGAGCCTCTGTCTTTCTGTTTATTTATTTATTTATGCAAGTGTCGTTTTAAAGTCCGAGAAGTGTATTTATTTTATTTTGTGCAGGGTTATTCAACCTTCCCTTTTAGACGGCCTAGCGGTCCCAACATCAATCACCCCGGATTGAAAGAACTCGTCCTTAAGTTTAGAGTAGTTTCAGGTGATAGCTCATGAAGCAACCCTAAACTTCCCTCAGTATTTTTTTTTATCAACTAAGGACAACCCTCTCAACCTCTGCTATAGAAAATAATAATTGTAATAGCAATACCATCAAAATGAACCACCATACCCACATAACTAGTAACTTCACCATCAAGTAGTCTATAAAAGGTACAGGGAAGCACCATCACAACTCCTCATACAAATGCAAAAGAAAAGACCCACGAGAAGCAAGCCTTCACAACGCTCATAAGGCGTCCAAAAAGTGTGTCATGCGTCCATCGCGCCTCCTCATCTACTCCAACCGTGTGCCTTCCACTATGTCCTGGAGGATGGCTTCCTCACCTATAATGTAGACATCATGAGTCTACGAACCAAGCAAGTACAATCCAATATGAAAATATGATATCTATAGGGTAACAGGAACGGTAACTAGTAGGCATAGAATATAATCTCCATGAGAGAATAAAGAAGGGAAATGCGGTATGTAAAAGAGCCTACCTAGCTAATAAGGATGGATATGTCACAATGTGATAACCACAGTTTGAGCCAGTCATTCAGTCCATAAACATGACTCTAGAGGTACCTTCTAGAGAACATGCAATCGTATGCAGGATTTAACATGACAATCCTTATGAGCTCCTCTTGGGGACATTATCAACCTAGATTACTAGGACACAATTTCCTTCTATAATAAACAACATACACTATAAGTAATATCATTTCTCAACTTATCGGCCCTTTTGATTTATCGAACTAAATCTCATCCATTGATAAATTAAAGAAATAAATATTAAATATATGTGCTTGTCATTATATTAGGATTAAGAGCACACATTTCCATAATAACCGAGGTCTTGTTCTTTTATTTAGTCAAGATAAAAAGAAACGCCTAAATGGTCCTACTCAATACACTCTAAGTGTACTAGTGTAATTATATAGTCAAGATAAACTAATTCCTAATTACACTACAATTGTTCTGATGGTCTGTTCATTTCCATCTCAATCGTGAGCTACTGTTTATAATTTATAAGGAACTGATAACATGATCTTCTGTGTGTGACACCACACACCATGTTATCTACAATATAAATTAATCGAACAACTACACTTAGCATAAATGTAGACATTTTTGACCAATGTGATTCTTTATTTCAAAATGAATGTTTACAAAAGCTAGGCTTTTAGTATACACTCTAACAATCTTTCACTTATACTAAAAGACTGCCATATCTGCTGTCATACATCTAATTCTCATCCCCTCCACATGTCGATCAAAAGTTTTCGCCAGAAGGGCCTTAGTAAAAGGATCTACCAGGTTATCTGCTGATGCAATCTTGGCGACAACAACTTCTCCTCGCTTGACGATGTCTCGTATCAGGTGGTACTTGTGCTCTATATGTTTACTCGCCTTATGGGCTCGTGGTTCCTTCGAGTTTGTAACTGCATCGCTATTATCACAATAAATTGTGATGATTTTGGACAAATCAGGAATCACATCTAAGTCCATTAGGAAGTTCCTAAGCCATACAGCTTCTTTGGCTGCCTAAGAGGCTGCCACATACTCAGCTTCCATGGTTGAGTCTAAAACGTATTTCTGCTTAACACTCCTCCATGCAATGGCTCCACCTCCTAAAGTAAACACATAGCTTGATGTAGACTTACTATTGTCCCTATCTGATTGGAAGTCTGAATCCGTGTAACCCACAGGGAGCATATCATCTGCTTGGTAAACTAGCATATAATCTCTAGTCATTCTCAGGTACTTTAATATATGTTTTATAGTCATCCAATGTCCTTGTCCTGATTACTTTGATATCTGCTAACCATGCCTACGGCAAAGCAGATGTCCGGTCTTGTACACAGCATTGCATATATTAGGCTTCCCACAGCTAAAGCATTAGGAATTGTCTTCATGTCCTCTATCTCCTTTGATGTCTTCGGAGACATCTCTTTAGATAAAGATACTCCATGCCGAAAAAGTAAGAAACCTTTCTTGGAGTTTTGCATGCTAAAACGAGAAAGGATTATATCTATATATAAGGCTTGAGATAGACACAATATCCTTTTCTTGCGATCCCTTATGACTTTGATCCCAAGAATGTGTGCACATTCTCCTAAGTCCTTCATATTGAATTGTTTGGACAACCATACTTTTACGTCTGATAACACTTTGACATTGTTATCAATTAACAAAATATCATTTACGTATAGTACAAGAAATACCACTACATTTCCGTTACACTTCTTGTATACACAAGACTCATCCGGACACTGAATAAATCCATATAACGGGATTACTTCATTAAACCGGATGTTCCAAGATCTTAAAACTTGTTTTAGTGCATAAATGGACCGATTGAACTTACACATCTGAAGGATTGCAACAACAGTAATTTTTATGAGGGGGTGGTGAATATTAATTTAGCTGTGAGTACATGTGTGTACGTGCGCACACACGTGTGGGTAATGTAAACGTGAGTATGTATGTGTGTGGGAAATGTATTATTTATATCCAAAAACACAAATAAGAACTCGAAACACTATTTGAGATCCCCAAAATCTGACCTCAAAAACTATTTTTGTCAATTTGGTTTAGTTTCCCAATTACAATTGGCATAACATATAGAGTTGAGCAAGAACCATAAATTAAGCATTGTGATCCACAAGGAAAATGACGGTCGATTGGAGAAATAGATGTATACCTTTTTTAAATGGCTGGTATCAGGTGTACCTGGTGTCTGAACAGGATAAAGTTTGTAAAATTTCATGTTATCATGGCTTCTTTTGTCTTCGGGTCCATGTCTTGGATGATTTTTTTCTTGCTTCCTTTGCCTAGAGGCAAAAAGATACCAAAGATATAAAAACAAAAGACAATTGTTTATCAGAAATCGCAGGCGAGGCAGGAGAGCAATCGCTAAACTGAGAAAAAAAATAGGTAATTTTAATTCACGGCAAAAAGGTAAAAGTGGTTCGAATAAATTTTTGATTCGTACTGGCCCAACGACGAGGACAATGGTAAAATGGGAACCGGCCGGATACACGATTTTGGGATTTCCAAACTTACTCGTAATATCATCTCTATATATTAATTACATATTAATTATATGTATGTATTATAATTCATTTTTAGCTGACCAAATTATAGACAACAAGATTCACCTATACATAAAAGTACCACAATTTACCGTTAAAAAAAATATCATTTGTTCCAACAGCGAGCCGGTATCCAAATGCAATCCATGTTGTTATCCTAATTAATTCTTCCAGGATTTGAGTAATCCCGCGCCGCACGCAGTGTATAATATTATTCATTTCCGCTGGCAATTCATGTTGTTATCATAATTAATTCTACATTTAACTAAACCATGCATGAAGATTTCGAAATCTCCTTTTGCATATCTAATTTTTATAATACCAAAATCATACAGTGCTCATTCTCCCATGAAATAATTATATTTTTACTATCTATTTCAAAATTTACTACTATCAATTTACATTATCAAATTCAGATTTGAGAAAATAGATATTCAAAATTTTCTAGGTCTATTAGCTAATTTCAAATTTAAATTCAATAACATAAATTTACAGCTAGGATAATAATATTTATTAATCAACACCACGAATGAGTTACTCAAAGTCTCTTAATTAAAAAAATATTAAATTTTTAAATTTTCAAATGGTATAAATTTATCAGTTAATTTCATCCAATATTAATTAAGAACTAAAATTAAGAGATACAGTGAAGAGGCTTTAAAAAGTATATTAATTTTAGTTTAATGTAATTTAGAGGTCTCTATGTTTTAGATCAATTCAAAGTACCATAAGTTGTAGCTTCGAGTGTGGATTTATCATCACTTCAATTTAGTCGTTCATCTTCTGATTTTTATTTGTGGCACTCTTATTTAGGTCATGTTTCAGCGTCTCGTTTGTAGTTTTTAGCTTCTACAAGAGTATTATGACCTTTAAAAAGTTTTGGTATTTCTGATTGTAGTGGTTGTAAACTGACCAAATTTTTCGATTTACCATTTTGTAAATCTTTTTTTTATCCTACTCCATTTGATCTTATCCATTCTGATGTGTGAGGACCCTCTCCTATTCCTACAAAAGGAGTTCAAGGTATTATGTTTTGTTTATTGATGATTACACTCGTTATTCTTGGGTTTATCTTATGAAGCATAGGTCTGATTATATTACCATTTTCAACAACTTTAGAGTTCTTGTGAAAATTCAACATTCTAGTGTCATAAAGTGTTTTCGTTGTGATTTGGGGGCGAATATATCTCAAATTATTTTTCACAGTTACTTGCTTCTGATAGTACTATTCATCAAATCTCGTGTACAGATACTCCTGAACAGAATAGTGTGGCTGAACGAGAACATAGACATCTTGTTGAAACAACCCGTTCATTTATATTGTCTGCCAGTGTTCCTAGTACCTTTTGGGGGGAAGCAATCCTTACCGCTATTCACGTGATTAATAGAATTTCAACCTCACAAAATTCAGGTTTGTCACCTTTTGAAAAATTGTATGGGCATGCTTCTCTCTACTCCACTTTGTGTGTTTTTGGTTGTACTTGCTTCGTCCTTCGTCATTCGTCCACATGTTGAGCATAATAAATTAACCTCTCGATCTTCACTTTGTGTCTTTTTGGGTTATCGTATTAGTCAAAAGGATATCGTTGTTTTGATCCCGTTAGTCAAAAATTGTATATCTCTCATCATGTTATGTTTCTTGAACATATTTCATTCTTTTCTATTCCTGCTAGTTCGCATAATATAACAAAGTTAGATGTACTTTGCATTGATCCTTTCAATACTGACACTGAGGAAGCTTCACCCACAACTCCTACTGGTAGTTCAACTAAATCTGGTACTTTGGTTCCCGAGATATCTGCTCCACATGCTCCTCCTTCTACCACTACCCAATCATATCTTGAGGTTGCAGATGATCCTTTTCTCCATTGTCGTCAATCCACTCGTGTTCGTAAGTTTACTAAACTATCAAATTTTGCTTACTTCTATTATTCTCATTCTTTTGCTTCATTTGTCACATCTATTCATTGTCTTTCTAAGCTCGTGTCCTATAGAGAAGTTGTTTGTAACCCACTTTGGCAAAGTCTTACGGCTGAGCAACTAATTGTTTGCATCAAAGTCATACATGAGATTTGGTTCTATTGCCACCAAGAAAACATACTATTGGTTCTCGTTGGGTATATAAGATCAAAACTAAATATAATGGATCCATCGAACGATACAAAGCTCATCTTGTTACTAAAGCTTATTCTCAGGATTATGACATGAATTATGAGGAAACATTTGCTCCTGTTGCAAAAATGATGATAGTTCGTACTCTGATTGTTGTTGCTTCTGTTTGTCGATGGAGAATATCTCAGATGAATGTCAAGAATGTATTTCTAAATGATGATCTTCATGAAGAAGTTTATATGACACATCATTCTAGTATTTCACACTAACCTTGTGAAGTGTGCAGGCTTCGTAAAGTGCTTTATGATCTTAAACAAGCACCCTCATGATTGGTTTGAGAAGTTCTCTACAATAATTACTTTGTTTGGTTTTCATCCTAGTAATCATAATTCGGCATTATTTGTCAGATGTACGAGTGCAAATCATATTCTTTTATCATTATATGTTGATGAAATGATTATTACTGGTGATGATTATGATAGAATTGCTTTCTTGAAGTCTGAGTTGACTCATTATTTTGTTATGAAAGATTTGGGTATACTACGCTACTTTCTGAGCATTGAGGTTGATTATTTCCCGAATGGTTATCTTTTATCTCAGTCAAAGTATATATCCGATTTGTTTGAACATGCTCGTCTTACTGATAATAGAGTTATTGATACTCCTATTGAGACTAATATTTGATATTCTCTATCTGATGGCTCACCTTTGTCGGATCCTAGTTTGTACAGAACTATTATTGGAAGCTTGGTTTATCTCACCGCAACTCGTCCAGATATTGCGTATGTTGTTCATGTGGTTAGTCAATTTGTCACTGCACCAACTACAATTCATTGGGCTACTGTTCTTCGTATTCTCAGGTATTTTCGGGGTACTCAATTTCAAAGCCTTTTATTTCCTTCTACTTCATCTCTTGAGTTGCGTACATATTCTGATACAGATTAGGCTGGTGATCCTCCGGATCATAAATCTACCACTGGCTTCTACATTTTTTTTGGTGATTCTCTCATTTTTTGGAAGAATAAAAAGCAAGATGTTATTTCTAGATTTTCCACATAAGCTGAGTATCTTGTCATGACCTCAACTACTTATGAGATAGTTTGGTTGTGATATAAGTGTCTCTCTTCATTAACCTACTCCATTATATTGTGATAATCAGAGTGCTATTCAAATTACGCGCAATTCAGTTTTTCATGAGCGGACGAAACATATTGAAATTGATTGTCATGTTACTCGTCTCCATCTTCAGATTGACACCATCACATTGTCTTTTGTTCCTTCAAAGCTACAGTTCTGTATGAATTCGTGGGGGATTTCAGTGAAATCAGAAACCCAATCGATCAGTTGATCGATTGAGAAGTCCTCAATCGATCAGCCGATCGATTGGGAGGTGATTCCCCGCGAACAGTGAGCAGCTGAGTCGATCAGCTGATCGATTGAGAAGTCCTCGATCGATCAGCTGATCGACTGGGAAGCGATCTGCCGCGTACAGAAAGCTGATGAATCGATCAGCTGATCGATCGGCTATGGATCAATCAGCCAATCGATCGGGAATTTATTTTCGCGAACAGAGAGTCTCTGAATTGATTATCGGATCGATTGGCCAAGCTGGATCAATCAACCGATCGATCCAGAATTGACCCCGTGCACAGTAGCACGTTGAATCGATCAGTGGATCGATCAGATAACTCCAATCGATCAGCCGATCGATTGGAATGTCTAATTTCAGCTAGAAGTGTCTAATTTCAGCTTTCTGATCAAATAGGAAGTTTAGGTTCCCTTCTTTAGCATACGTACAACTTCAGAAGTGTATTCTTTGTATAATTTCCAGATTTTATAGTAAATAGCAGAGATTTTTAATTAGTATAGCTCTTCCGCACCTTAATATTCAGTGATATCCCAAGAATAGTTTAGCATAATGTAACCCCCGGCCTTACAGCCTAGTCAGTAGAAGGCGGGTCGTTACATTATGTCAGCTTCCTCTCATATAGGTTTGTCATCGTCTGATATTTCAGGTATATCTTTATCCTTATGGATTTTGGACTATGATGCCTCTCATCATATGTCATCCAATTTGTATCTTTTATTTCTTTTTCTCTTAATTTATTTATATCCATTGTGACTACTGATGGTACTTCTATATCATTAGTAGGTGTTGGGTCAATTGTTACTTCTTCTTTATCTCTTACTAATGTTTATTATATTCCGAGTCTTAATTTAAATCTTGTTTCTGTTAGTCAATAATGTGAGTTTGGATACCTAGTCTCTTTTTCTTCATCCAATTGTTATGTTCATGACACACGATCTCAGAAGCTGATTAGGACTGATCATATTAAGGAGGACTCTATGTTTTAGATCAACTCAAAGTACCAGAAGTTGTAGCTTCAAGTGTGAATTTATCATCCTTTCATTTGAGTCATTCATCTTCTTATTTTTATTTGTGGTACTCTCATTTAGCTTATGTTTCAGCGTCTAGTTTGTAGTTTTTCACTTCTATAGGAGTATTATAACGTTTAAAAAGTTCTGATATTTCTAATTGTAATAGTTGTAAACTGACTTTTTCTTCTTCTCTATTTGATCTTATCTATTTTGATGTGTGAGTTCCCCTCTTATTCCTACAAAAGGGGATTCAAGGTATTATGTTTCATTTATTGATGATTACACTCATCACTCTTGGATTATCTTATGAAACATAGGTCTGATTATCTTACTATTTTCAACAACTTCAGAGCTCTTGTGAAAACTCAACATTCTAGTGTCATAAAGTGTTTTCGTTGTAATTTGGGGGGCGAATACACTTCGAATCATTTTTCATAGATACTTTCTTCTGATGATATTATTCATCAAACATCGTGTACAGATACTCCTGAATAGAATGGTGTAGTTGAACAAAAACATAAGCATCTTGTTGAAATGACCCGTTCATTTTTATTGTCTGCTAGTGTTCCTAGTACCTTTTGGGGGAAAGCAATCCTTACCACTGCTTATCTGATTAATAGAATTCCAATCTCACACAATTCAGGCTTGTCACATTTTGAAAAATTGTATGAGCATGCTCCTCTCTACTCCTCTTTACGTGTTTTTGGTTGTACTTGTTTCGTCCTTCGTCCACATGTCAAGCGTAATAAATTAGCCTCTCGGTCTGCTCTTTGTGTCTTTTTGGGTTATGGTGTTAGTCAAAGAGGATATTGTTGCTTTGATCTCGTTAGTCAAAAATTGTATGTCTTTGTCATGTTATATTTTTAAACATATTCCATTCTTTTCTATTCCTACTAGTTCGCATAATATGACAAAGTCAGATTTACTTTGCATTGATCATTTCAATACCGACACTGAGAAAGTTTCACTCACAGCTCCTACTGGATAGCTCAACTAAATCTGGTACTTTGGTTCCCGAGATATCTGCTCCATATGCTCTTCCTTCTACCACTATCCAATCATCTCTTAAGGTGGTGGATTATCCTTCTCTCCACCGTCGTCAATCCACTCGTGTTCGTAAGTCTACTAAACTACCAGATTTTGCTTACTCCTATTATTCTCATTCTTTTGCTTCATTTGTTGCATCTATTCATTGCCTTTCTAAGCTCGTATCCTATAGAGAAGCTGTTTGTAACCCACTTTGGTAAAGTGCTATGACTGAGGAACTAACTGCTTTGCATCAGAGTCATACATGGGATTTGGTTCCATTGCCATGAGGAAAACATACTATTGGTTCTCGTTGGATATATAAGATCAAAACTAAATCTAATGGATCTATCAAATGATACAAAGCTCGTCTTGTTGCTAAAGGTTATTTTCAAGAGTATGACATGGATTATAAGGAAACATTTGCTCCTGTTACAAAAATGACGATTGTTCGTACTCTAATTGTTGTTGCTTCTGTTCGTCAATGGAGAATATCTCAAATGGATATCAAGAATGCATTTCTAAATGGTGATCTTCATGAAGAAATTTATATGACACCTCTTCTTGGTATTTCACACTAATCTGGTGAAGTTTGCAGACTTTGTAAAGTGTTTTATAGTCTCAAACAAGCATCTCGTGCTTGGTTTGAGAAGTTTTCTATGGTGATTACTTTATTTGATTTCCATCCTAGTAATCATGATTCAGCATTGTTTGTCAGATGTATAAGTGCAAGTCGTATTCTTTTATCATTATATGTTGATGACATGATTATTACTAGTGATGATTCTGATAGAATTGCTTCCTTGAAGTCTAAGTTGGCTTATTATTTTGCTATGAAAGATTGGATATACTACGCTACTTTTTGGGCATTGAGGTTGCTTATTCCCTGAAAGGTTATCTTTTATCTCAGTCAAAGTATATATTTGATCTATTTGAGCGTGCTCGTTTTACTAATAATAGAGTTGTTGATACTCCTATTGAGACTAATGCTCGATATTCTCCATCTGATGACTCACCTTTGTCGGATCCTAGTTTGTACAGAACTATTGTTGAAAGCTTGGTTTATCTCATCGTTACTCGTCCAGATATTGCGTATGTTGTTCATGTGGTTAGTCAATTTGTCTCTGCACCAACTACAGTTCATTGAGTTGTTGTTCTTCGTATTCTCAGGTATCTTTGAGGCACTCAATTTCAAAGTCTTTTATTTCCTTCTAATTCATTTCTTGAGCTATGTGCATACTCTGATGTGGATTGGGCTGGTGATCCTACGGATCGTAAATCTACCACTGACTTCTATATTTTTTTTTGGTGATTCCCTCATTTCTTGGAAGAGTAAAAAAGTAAGATGTTATTTCTAGATCTTTCACAGAAGTTGAGTATCGTGTCATGACCTTAACTACTTGTGAGATAATTTGGTTGCGTTTGTTGCTTGCGGATATGGGTATTTCTCTTCATCAACCTACTCCGTTATATTGTGATAATCAGAGTCATATTCAAATTATGCGCAATTCAATTTTTCATGAGTGGACAAAACATATTGAAATTGATTGTCACATTACTCATCACCATATTTAAATTGACACCATCACATTGTCTTTTGTTCCTTCAAAACTACATATTGCTGATATGTTTACCAAGGCACATTCTGCTTCACGTTTTCGTTTCTTATCTAACAAACTCTCAATGCTTCTAGCTATAACATTGTGAGTTTAAGGGGATGTTAAATTATATATATTTATTTGTTTATAGCTTTTAGGACAATTTGATCTTTTTCCTTTTTTTTTTATATATTTATAGTGAGAGTTTAGGATTCTTTAACTTAACAATATAAATTTTATACTCTGTATTTCTATATATTAATTTTAAATTTAATAATATAGTTAATTTTTTTCTCTTAATTTTTACCGCCATGACCTATCATTAATGATGATGACTCGATCTGTTAATCCTTTCAACCACTCATTCATGCCATGACCTATCATTAATGAGGATGACTCAATTCATTTAATCATTCATGTCATTCATTTAATCCTTTCAACCACTCATTCATGGCATGACCTATCATTAATGATGACTTGATTCATTTAACCACTCATTCATGCCAATAAGGAAATCTCCAATAGTTAAAGCTTTGAATGAGCTTTTTTGAAGATTTAAATATGCCACATCAACAATATAAAAACTCATTGAAATATTCCTAATGGTTAAAGCTCTAAGTGAGCTTTCTTATAATTCTCTCCACATGTAATTGCATGGCTCATGCACATTAATTCTCTCCATAAGTGGACTTATTATTAATTATTTATAAAATGAAACATTATAAAACGTTATGACAATCATTGATATTAATTATTAGCTCTATGTTTAACAGAAAAAAGCAGGTTTGAAAACTCAAACCTGCTCTTAAATTAAAAACCTTAAATCTTATATACACAACCATAAAAGCTCTTTTTGATGAGGTTTTTCAATTTTACAAACCTCTAATAAAGCTTGCATTAGAGATGCTCTAAGTCAGGTAGGAGCAACTCCGCTGGATATTATTATTTAATTCTCCATTGGAAATGAACCAATTTATTTAGTTACTTTCATCCTTTATCATACAATTCCAATCCAGGCCAGGGTCACGTTAGGACATCTCTAATGTAAATTTCACGAGAGGTTTATAAAATTTAAAATTTAAAAAGTTGAATGAAAAAGTTTAATACCATTCATTCATGCCAATAAGTCAAGTAGGAGAAACCCTACTGGATATTATTATTTTAATTCCCCATTGGAAATGAACCAATTTATTTAGTTACTTTCATCCTTTATCGTACGATTCCAATCCAGACCAGCCTGGGACTGTAAACAAGTCAAGTCGAGTCGAGTTTTGGGGTGTTTAAGCTTGTTTGATAAGGTAATCAAGTCGACCCGAGCCGAGCTTAAAATGAACCAAGCTTTTAAAATGAGTGCTCAAGCTTGGCTTGTTTATTTTTTATAAGCTTGAGCTTGTTTGAAGCTTGGTTTGAGCTTGGTTCGTTTAGATGTTATCAAGCTCTCAATTCAAGCTTGGCTTAAGCTTGGTTCGAGCTTGGGTCGAGCTTGGGTCGTTTAAATGTTATCAAGCTCTCAATTCAAGCTTGTTTGATTGTTTGAAACTTTTAGTTGTTTGATTAGCTATTGAGCTTGATAATTTAAATTTATTTATTTTATTTTATTTTATTTTATTGTTTATTTAACATTTTGGAAAGAGTTTTATTAATGAATATGGTTCGTGAATATTATTCATGAATGTTGTTCACGAACATTGTTCACGAACGTTGTTCACGAACGTTAATGAGCTGAACACATATGTGTTCAAGCTGGTTTGTTTAGCTTAACGAACTGCTCAAGCTTGTTTGTTTAATTAATCTTATGTGTATTGAACAAACATAAACAAGCTATTACTAAGTCAAACACCAAGCTTGTTCACGAACGATTGGTTCATTTACAGCCCTAAAGGCCAGGATCACGTTAGGATATCTCCAATGTAAATTTTATAAGAGGTTTATAAAATTTAAAAAGTTGAATAAAAAATTTTGAACCATTATAGAGGTGAGGTTTGAGGTTTGTAATTTAAGAGCAGCAGTGAAAATAGAAATCTACTCATTTATCTCGAATTTGATGCAATATACATGAAACCATACAACTCAAGCTATGAAGTGGATCATAAAAAAACTCATTTAAAATTTTAACGATTAAAGATATTTTAATAAATTTTCATCTTTTTCGTGTGACATATTAGGATCATGAAAAAAATTTATTTAAAACTCTAACTATTAAAGATACCTTACAATCTATCCGAACTTTAGCCTCATGATGATGACAGCCGACAATGTTGAGATGAAGGCTACAAGTGTTGAATTATAAAGTGATGTTTTAGACGACTAAGTTAATCTAGTTTATTGTGTATTAAATGATTTATTTTATTTTTTTAATTTTGTCTAATCATTGATAGGTTTGTCCGAGTCTTTAGGCATTTAGAACGAGTGGTGTGTGATCCTATTTTATAGGATCTGGTGTGATCCTAATCCTATTATATAGGATCTTGATAGGTTGAAAAACCTTGATGTAAAGCCTATATAAAGGCTTTAGGTGTGTGAGAGTTTATTGTATTCCATCCTTCAAATAATCATTGTTAATTTCTTCACGTTATTCTTCATATCAAGAGGTTTCTTCACAGTTAGTCATTTCGACTCTCTTGGAGTGACAAGGTTTTTATCTTGTCGGTTCTGGTTTTTTTTATTTACATGGTATCAGAGCCAGGTTATTTTTGTGAAGACGGTTATTGTTCTCTCGATATGGAAGGCACTGGTCGTGTAGCGGGACTTGGTTTGGAATTATTGAATCAGTCCAACTATCGAATTTGGAAGACATGTATGGAGTCATATCTTGTCGGTGAAGATTTGTGGGATGTCGTTTCCACTAATGGAGTTGTCGCTCCGGCAAATATCACTGAGAACGCAGAAGCGTTTAAGAAATGGAAGCAACAAAATGCTAAGGCAGAATTTGTTTTGAAGAGAACCATTTCTCATGGAATATTTGAGCACGTAATCGGATGTGAGTCTGCCCGTGAAATTTGGCAAACTCTCGATCGGTTGTTCAATAAAAGGAATGAGGCTCGATTGCAAATGCTCGAAAACGAGTTGGCGGCTGCAAAGCAAGATGGTATTTCTATTTCTGAATATTTTCTCAAGGTAAAAAATTTATGTTCAGAAATTTCTCTTCTAAATCCTGAAGAACGAATCTCGGAAGCAAGAAAGAAGCGATATATTATTCGTGGTCTTCAGCCTGAGTATACTCCATTTATCACTTCAATTCAAGGATGGGCTCAACAACCATCACTAGAAGAGCTTGAAAATCTTCTGTCATCACAGGAATCGTTGGCCAAACAAATTGCTACAATGAATATTAAGGAGGAGTCAAAGAGCACCTTGTTTGTTACAAAAGGGAATTTTTATAAAGGAAAAAGTAAGATAGAAGAAGGTACTCCAGATCATTCAAATGCACCTAAGAAGACGTTTAAATGTTATAGGTGCGGCAAGCTTGGTCATATTAGAAAGAACTGTCTAGTGAAATTGAAATCAGAAAACTATGCAAATTTGGCCGATGTGGCCGAAAAATCTGAAAAAGAAGATGATTGGAAGAATTGTTTCCTTACTGATATCGTTGATACTGAACGGAAAACATGCTTAATAGCAGAAGGAACTTCTCACACTAAGCATCCACCCAAAAATGAATGGATTGTAGATTCTGGTTGTGGTCATCATCTTACCGGAGACGAATCAACTTTTTCATGTTCTCAGTTACATGATAGTGGCAAGGGTATTATCACTGCTGATAATACAATACATAAAATTCAGAAAGAAGGCACCGTTGTTATTGACAACAATCGTGGAAAATCAATCACACTAAAAAGTGTATATCATGTGCCAGGGATACAAAAGAATCTTTTTTCTGTTGCAAATGCGGTGGATGCTGGAAACTTCGTGCTCTTCGGACCACGAGATGTGAAGTTTCTTCGGAATGTCAAAGAAATGAAAGCAGACGTTGTCCACACTGGTACGCGTGTAAATGATTTATTTGTTCTATCTGCATCAAATTCATACATTGAAAAGATGAGTAGCAATGATAATTCCTCCTTGTGGCATGCAAGGCTTGGTCATCTAAACATGACTAAGTTGAAGGCTATGATTTAGAGGAAATTAGTTGATGGTTTGCCTGATCTATCAAAGGTTGAGGATGGCAAAATTTGTGAAGGCTGTCAATTTGGAAAGGCACATAGACTTCCTTTTGAGAGCTCAAATTCACGATGCACAATTCCCCTAGAACGAATCCATAGTGATTTAATGGGTCCTACTCGAACTGCTTCTTATTCTGGATCTCATTATATGTTGCTGTTTGTAGATGACTATACGCGGTTCACATGGGTTTATTTTGTGAAACACAAATCAGAGGTATTTTCAAGATTTCTGGAATTCAAAGAAATTGTGGAAGGAGAATTATGTAGAAAAATTAAAATTTTGCGGACAAATAATGGAGGAGAATTCTGTTCAATTGAATTCTTCTCATTTTGCCGAAATAATGGCATTAAAAGAGAAATGTCTTGTCCGAAGACGCCACAACAAAATGGCGTGGCTGAAAGAAAAATTAGACATCTTGTGGAGACCTGCAAATGTTGGCTGCATGCGAAGAATCTATCCAAGGAGTTATGGGCAGAAGGTATGAAGTGTGCAGCTTACGTTATTAACCGGGTACCACTCAGTCCAACCAATAATAAGGCACCTTATGAATTGCTCTTCGGCGTTAAACCAAATGTGAAGTATTTTCGAGTCTTTGGCTCAATCTGCTACGTTCATGTGTCTGAGTCTCGAAGGAGTAAGTTGGATGCCAAAGCAATTAAATGTATTTTCATCGGTTATGACGAACAAAGAAAAGACTGGCAGTGTATGGATCCTACGACTAACAAATGTGTTATTTCTCGCAATGTTATCTTTGACGAGATTTCTGTCCATGACGCTACAGATGTCTATAAGGAAGAAAATGATACGGTAACTTTGCCATTATCCCATAGCTTAGAAAATTTATCTGAAGAAAATCAAGAAGAAAGGGAGAACTTGCATTCTATTCAAAACGATGGTTCTCAAGAGGAGACGATCAGCCAACGCCCGAGACGAAATATTATGCGACCGTCTCGTTATAGAGATGATAATTTTGTCACAAATTTTTCTTGCTTCTTTGCTAATCCTATTGATGATGATGAACCTTCTTCTTATGATGAAGCTAAAGGAGTAAAAGAATGGGAAGCTGCTATGAAAGAAGAAATGGATGCCTTGCAGAAAAATCAAACGTGGGACTTGGTTCCTAAACCCCCTGAAGTGCAACCAGTTTCATGTAAATGGGTTTTTCGAATAAAGAGGAAGTATGATGGAAGCATAGATCGATTCAAAGCAAGGCTAGTAGCTCGAGGTTTTTCTCAAAAGTACGAGGAAGATTATGAAGAAACTTTTAGCCCCGTGGCAAAAATGACTTTGGTACGTATTGTTCTAGCATTAGCAGCCAGCCTGGGTTGGAAATTGTGGCAATTGGATGTTAAAAATGCTTTCTTATATGGAGAGCTTGAAAGAAACATTTATATGCATCAACCGCTTGGATTTGTGTCCGAGTATCATCTAGATTTTGTGTGTAAGTTTAAGAAGGCCCTCTACGGATTAAAGCAAGCTCCACGTGCATGGTATGGAAAAATTACAGAATATTTAAGATTCTGCGGATACGCAGCTTCTGAAGCAGATTCAAGTCTCTTTATCAAGAAACGTCAAGGACTCATAGTGGTTATTCTGTTGTATGTGGATGACATAATTCTAACAGGCAGCAATTATGCAGAGGTCACTCGTCTTCAAGAAGAACTTTCGTTGCGATTTGATATGAAGAAACTTGGGGAGCTTAAAAATTTTCTTGGGCTGCAAATTGAAAATCTGGAACAGGGAATTTGTGTGTCTCAGTTCAACTATGCTAAACGGCTCGTTGAGAAATTTGGATTGATTGATGGGAAGAAACGGTCTACACCACTTGATGTGAGTGCAAGACTTCGTCGTGATGAAGGAACATGTTTATTGGACCCTCGTCCCTTTCATGCACTTGTGGGAAGTCTTATTTATTTGACAACAACAAGGCCAGATATTGCCTTCTCCGCCGGTATGGTTAGCCGATATATGCAAGAGCCACGGAAACCACATTTTGAAGAGGCAAAGAAGATCCTAAAGTATGTTAACTCTACTCTTAACATGAGTCTATTTTATAAGAAGGGCGTAGAGTTCTCCTTGCAAGGAGTTGCAGATGCTGATTTTGGTGGAGATTTGGATGATCGGAGATCAACTTCTGGTTTTGTATTTATGTGTGGAACTACAAGTATATCATGGTGCAGCAAAAAGCAAGGCTCGATATCTCTATCCACGACTGAAGCAGAATACAAAGCATATGCTCATGCTGCTCAAGAGTGTATATGGCTTCGTAGACTCTTTGAAGATTTGCACATACCCATTGATCAACCTATTCCTATTCATGGAGATAATCTAAGTGCAATCAAGCTTACTTCTAATCCTGTCTTCCATGCAAGGACAAAACATATTGAAGTTGAGCATCATTTCATTCGTGAGAAAGTGCTCGATGGCATTATCGATATAATTGCAGTTAAGAGTGAAGATAATATTGTCGACGTTTTTACAAAATCACTTTCGAAGGGTGCATTCGAAGATCTATGATCAAAGCTCGGATTAGTTATGAGAACATCACTTTAAGGGGGAGTGTTGAATTATAAAGTGATGTTTTAGAAGACTAAGTTAATCTAGTTTATTGTGTGTTAAATGATTTATTTTATTTTTTTAATTTTGTCTAATCATTGATAGGTTTGTCCGAGTCTTTAGTAAAAAAAAAAATGTGGAACCGCCACATCAACGGCCCCCCTAGAGCTGGTCCCACGGATATGGAGGGAGGTAAATGCAGGTACACAGGTGGAAAGTGCATAACAGAGACGTTAACCCCAGGCAGTGACACCCCGGGGATCGACCCCTGGACCTTTCAGCCACAGAACCATGCACTCCCCATCTATGCTACGCCCTGGGGACAGGTTTGTCCGAGTCTTTAGGCATTTAGAACGAGTGGTGTGTGATCCTATTTTATAGGATCTGGTGTGATCCTAATCCTATTATATAGGATATGTGATAGGTTGAAAAACCTTGATGTAAAGCCTATATAAAGGCTTTAGGTGTGTGAGAGTTTATTGTATTCCATCCTTCAAATAATCATTGTTAATTTCTTCACGTTATTCTTTATATCAAGAGTTTTCTTCACAGTTAGTCATTTCGACTCTCTTGGAGTGACAAGGTTTTTATCTTGTCGGTTCTGATTTTTTTATTTACAACAAGGACACAAAAAAAAAACAAAAAAAAAAAAGAGAGACAATCCGGAGAGATCAACCCAGGTAAATCAGGGCCGACTTCGCCCTTGATTTCAAGGAATTGGTTGAAATGAACTACAATTTAATGGTAGTTACTTCTAACCTGCGTACGGTGCATGATTTCAAGTGATGATGTGGGACCTTCACTTTACTTTCATCCTTCTTCACTTGCAATTTCTAATATGAAATCATGACAAAGAGCACCGAAAGATTATAAGCAAAGGCAAATTTTATTCTTAAATTTAAAGCTTTTTCAAGGGAACACTCCTAAATGGTAACGAATTAAATTCGATGCCAGAGTCAGTCACGAAGATACGCATAACTTAGGTTAATTGAGTGTTTTATAATGATATTTATTTGTCATAAATTATACATTAATTTAATTAAAATAGTAAATATGAAGTTATGATTTGATAAATAATACTTAGCGTCAGATTAATTTACTGTTAAAATTGTAATTAAAAGTGTACTAACTTACTTATATCGTACAATAAATAATAACTTGATGTAATTTGTTCGTTAATTGTAACTATATCTGTTTAAAATTTACGTATTTCGAAATAATCAAGCGTGATGGTGATTAATTATTATACAAGTAACTTGTCATTATTAATTAACTAATTACATATAATAAAATAATTAATTAAAAGTTACAATTTAATAAAGTAATTTAATTTAATCGAAACTCGGCACGGCTAAAGAGTCCATGTCGGACACAATTGAACTCCAGATCCTTATTAACATACAGACGGACCCAATTCTTTGACAGTAATGAAAAATCAACCAGTCTCGATGGCTCCTGTACGGATCTAACTGGATAGCATGGAGCTTCCAGCTTGAGCAATAAGTGTAAAGCTGGAGCCAATCGTTTAACTGGATACCATTGAGCTCTGTTCAACTTCAATCATAGGAAAACAACAAGGGCAATAAGTGTAAAGCTGGGGCCAATGGTCTAACTGGATACCATTGAGCTCTGTTCAACTTCAATCATAGGAAAACAACAAGGGCAATAAGTGTAAAGCTGGGGCCAATGGTCTAACGGGATACCATTGAGCTCTGTCCAACTTCAATGAGCCAACGTTGGAACGCAGATCCAACATTCATGCAACATCTGCACATCTAACCGGATAGCATTCGAGCTCTGACTTCAGCATCAACCAGGTAATTAAACCATCTTTCTTCTTCTTTAGCAATTCTTCTGCATATTCCTCTTTGTTGTTCTTTTTTATTTTTTTTTTGGTTTCTATTAAAGATTTGCTTCTGAGATCTCAGGTATGCTATATGCTTTCGTTCCTATTACAGATTTGTTTCAGAGATCTCATGCTACTATGTGTTTTTTAATAGATGAAAGATGATTATGAATACCGTCTAATTTATCTAAAATCATTGGCAATAGCAGCAGCTATGGACATAGTCTCGCCAATACTGGAGATTTCTGGTGTAAATCATGTCATCAATAAACTAGTTGATAAAACCACTAATTATTTGCAAGATCAGTGCTACTGGGAAACCTACTTGCAAGAAGAATTGAAAAGCCTCCAAGACTTACTTCCTCAGATCGAAGCAGTTGTTTCCTTTGCCGAACATAGATTAACTTCGTATGAATCTTCTGATCGAGCATTAATTAAGTGGCTGTGGAAGTTCAGGGATGTGATCGACGAGGCTGAGGATGTGCTGGATGAGCTGGAATATTTTGAACTGAAGAAGAAAGCTAACAGTGACAAAAATAGGCTTTCTAGAAGGGTTGATGCTTCTGTTAAAGCTGCAAAAAGATTACTGAAATTTGATGATGTTCTTGCGAGATTAAGGACATGCGTGAAGAATTTGAACACCTCGGCTTCAGATGTTGGGAAGTTTTTGGCACTTGTGGCACCGACAGGTGGTGCCGACATTGGACAAACGCAACAGGGGATTCTACCGTTGTCTCAGCAAAGTAGGATCACCTCTTCATTGCCTGTATTATCATTCAAAGGACGTGAGAAAGAAAAACAGATAATCATCCAGTTTTTGCTGGGAGAAGAAGCCGAAATTCAAATCAGTGAGAATGTGCATTGCCTTCCTTTGGTAGGGATGGGTGGTATGGGGAAGACCTCACTGGCTCAACAAGTCTTTGATCATTTTAAAACCGTGAAGAAGGAACACTTCGATATCAAAATTTGGGTATGTGACTCCTTACCTGATCTCAATGCATCAAATCTTATTAAGAAAATTCTGGAGTATTTAACTGGCGGATCTGAATCTGGGCCATTGGAACTAATACCAGAGAAGCTCAAGGAGAAGTTACATTCCAAAAGATTTTTACTTATCCTAGATGATGTTTGGGATGACAAAAATCAAAGAGAGTGGGAGAAACTATGTGCTCCATTGTTATATGGCCAAAAGGGTAGTTGGGTACTATTAACAACTAGATCAAAATCAGTTGCAAATATGGTTGCAAGAGAAATCAGAGGAACAATGATGCCAATGATGTTGCAGGGATTGTCAGAGGATGAATGTCGTTCACTCCTATACGAATATGCATTTGCTGGTCAAGACCCAAATGGATTCCCACTGCTTAAAGAAATTGGCACAGAAATACTAAAGAAATTAAAAGGTGTACCTCTTCTAGCAAAGTCAATTGGAGGAGCGTTGAATAGTAAATTGGAAGTAGATCACTGGACGAGCATTTTAAGAAGTGAATTATGGAAAAGGCCACAAGATTCAACATACAATTTCATTCCAGCTCTAACACTGAGTTATGTGATGCATCCACCACGCTTGAAGCGGTGCTTTGCCTACTGCAGCATATTCCCTCAAGATTACAAATTTAACAAGCAAAAGCTAGTGTGCATGTGGGTGGCAGCAGGCCTAATTTACTCGGATGGATTAGAGGAGGGCTCGAATGAGGAGGACATAGCTAACTGTTGCTTTGATATGTTGTGCAACAAATCTTTCTTTGATGTTCATCACTTCTATCAAAGTCCATTTTTCTATAACAAGGTACCTTATGCTTTAGAAGAAGATTATTACACCATGCATGATATGCTGAACTGTCTTGCTTGCCATATCTCACAATATGAATGTTGTAGAATTGTGGATGGCACAACTCCAAGTCTCATTTTGGATAATAATACTATCCGCCATATATATATTACTTGTTCCAATGCTCAACTCCATGATCTAGCTAACATAGTGAGCAAACTCAAGCACTTGCGAACCCTTTGGATAGAGTATGATGGGGATCGTCAACAATTTGAGGATTTTATTCGAGATGCATGTAAATCACCTAGAAGAATTCGAGTATTGATTATGGATTCTAATTTATCTGATCGGTGTTTGAAAAGCATCAGTAACTTTGTAAAAATACGGTTTCTTCAAATTCAGAATAAATTTCTACCATCAATATCAATGCGTAAGTTCTATTTTTTACAAGTTCTAATGGGAGAAGTTAACATTTTGGCAAAAGACGTAAAAGACGTAAAAGACGCAAACAAGTTGACCAATTTAAGGCATTTATACAAAGTACATGAGGATGCACTTCTCTCCGTGGCTAAAGTAGGAAAGTTAACATCTCTCTTGGAATTATGTTTCACTGTGGGCACAAAACCCAGATATAGAATTGATGAGTTGATGAATATGGATAATCTCCGCCAATTAAAGATTAAACAACTTTCCAATGTGCGAAGTCTTGAAGAGGCCAATATGGTCAACTTGGTCAAGAAACGTTATCTCATAAGACTGGAACTGGATTGGAATGATGCAAGTAATCCTGTTGATGATGCAAGTAATCCTGAGCTTGATCAACCGGTTCTAGCGGCTCTACAACCCTATTCCACAATTAGAGAACTCACCATTAGAGGGTACAAAGGTGGTAGGGCTGCACCATGGATGGATACTCCATCTCTCTCTCTCCTTGAAAATCTTCAACTTAATGATTGTACAAGTTTGGAAGAGCTGCCCTCTCTATGGAAGTTGCCCTGCCTTAAGTTTCTGGAATTGAATAAAATGAATGCAATAAGAAGTTTGGGTTGTCACTTCTTTGGCCAGATCGACATACAATTTCCAGTTTTAGAGGAACTTTGATTTTATGACCTTCCCCTCTTGGAGGAATGGAATGGTGCGGATGACTATATATGGTTCCCTCATCTCAAAAGTTTTCAAATTCTTGACTGTCCTAAAATAAAGAAAATTCTTGAGCTCCCGTTGTCTATAGAGGATCTCACAATGAAAAATTTGAGGTTAGAAGTTCTTCCACGGTCCTACAACTACAAGTGTTCAAATGGTTCTAGGACATTTGGAGGATTTTCAGCGGCTGATGTTCCTCGAGACCCTTCAAATTTATGAGTGTCCAAAAATTATACAGATTGGATCAATTAGGGAAGAGGATGATCATCTCCTTCCGTCGTCACTGAAAAAACTTATACTTTCAATTCTTTTCAAAAGTGATGATCTAGTATGTTATCTACAAGGTCTTACTTCGCTCACTAACTTGTCTTTATATTTTTCTCCGGGCATGGAATCACTTCCTTCAGCAAATGAGCTGGAACATCTGACTACACTTCAAACGTTGTATATCGGGGGTGGTGAAACCTTGACTTCACCAGGAGGCTTATATATTTTAAAATCTCTTAAATCTCTGAGCATTTCTGATTGTCCGAAATTCCTCTCTGCTGCTGAGGTTGAGTTAGAGGAATTTTTAAAAGACAAGACAAGGAAACATGCGATATCATCTTCCTTAGTTTTTAATCACTCTGCAAGTGATTAAGGTTACTAGCATCCTTCCCTTCTCCCTTGAATATCTATCTTTTAGAAACTCAGACATTTCGCAAGTCATTGGGTCGATGCCTTCAATGCCTTACCTCCCTTCAAAGCTTATATGTATCACGTTGTCATCATTTGGTGTCACTTCCCAACATAGAGTACCTGCATAATGTGACAGCGTTGCAGACATTGGATATTTCTGATTGTAAAGAATTATGTGAATTGGAGTCATTGACGGCACTTACCTCCCTAAAAAAGTTGATAGTATCAGGTTGCCATCGTTTGGTGTCTCTTCCCAACATAGAGTATTTGTATAATCTGACAGCGTTGCAGACATTGAATATTTCTAATTGTAAAGAATTATGTGAATTGGAGTCATTGACGGCACTTGCCTCCCTTAGAGAATTGGGCATTAACCGCTGCCCCAAATTAGCAACAACAACCGAACAAAGTGCCACAACGAAAAAGAAGGGAACATTACCTTCACTTGAAAGCATTATTTATATCGACGACATCTTCTATCTACCAATTTTGCCGATTTTAGAAAAGCTAAAGACCCTTTATATCATAAGTAGTGACAAAGAGCTCACTTGTTTCCCTTCTGAGATAGAGGAGTCGTTGTTGCAATATCGGAAGTCTCTGGAAAATTTATATTTGGATAGAATGCCTCATCTGCAATATTTACCCGCAAGTTTGGAGAGCTTTTCATCGCTCAAGTATCTTAGTATATATTCTGCTCCAGCGCTCAAGTCGCTGCCCAGGATGCCCGCCTCCCTGGAGGGACTGACAATTTATGGATGCAGTGCAAAGCTTGAGAAGCGTTACCAAAAGAACATCGGTCGGGACCTGCCTAACATCAAGTACATTGATATTAGAGCTGGCAAAGAGGACAAGGCCGAGGTGTGTTAATGCTAACAAGGAATCGTCACTTTGTTCATACTGCATCTTGTGTTTGCTTATTGAGTTATCTCATTGTCACTTAACCATGCCATAGACCAAATTTTCTCAAATTGCCCGTGCCCATTTTATTCTCTGAGCTTTCTAATAATCTTCATGTTGCTAATTTTGTGTTCTATACGTATCACCTCAGGCTAAAGTCAATTGCAACTGGGTCAGCAGCAGACTTTGTAGTTCCACATGATCATATATATGTAATACCAAATGCAGGAGCTGGTCATTCATCAAAAGGGGCAAGTTATCATTTTTGAACCAAATCTCTTTGTGCTTTAAGCTTTTGTTTCCATTCATTTTAAAAATAAACCATAGAGAGAAATTAAATAACCCATTCCCCGATAATCCTCTCCTTGTGTGTTGTTTTCCACACTTCTATAAAACACAACCGATTGCTAAAGAGATTGATGCTTCTGTTAAAGTTGCAAAAGTATTACTGAAATTTGATGATGTTCTTGGGAGACTAAGGGTGTGAGTGAAGAGTTGGAATCCCACTGCTTCGGATGTTATTAAATTTGAAGATAAGTAATCATGACTGGATATACATAATATAGTCTCATCTTCAGAATTGAAATGCTTTCAATATTTTCATTTTACACTTATTTTTATCATTCTAAATTACATCCTCATTTTGATTGTAAAATAACAATATTGGATGAAGACTTATAATCGAGTCAATATATTTTTATGTTAACAGCAAATCAGATGGACTGAAGCGCAAGGTAAGCTAGAAGGATCTTGGAGTCCTCGTTTCACCCCATCAAGCCAGAGTTTGAGGGTTGTCTTTTTATCGGAGAAAATTAATCGATACCTGATTAAATGTGGAAGTGTTTTACCATAGCACCGTAGCCAGAGGGACGACACTCTATATTTGGTAATACACATCATGTATATTTCATCTATTAATTTTTTTTTTTCTGCTTGAATTTATTTTTTATCAATTAATCTCTTAACTACAACAGATTGAACTTGACGAGGAAGAACCTATCAAGTACATAAGAAGAGGATAGTGTCTGGTTTAACCAAATCGGAGATCATCACAAGCAAACTCATTCATTTGGAGAGGGGAATAGTGAAAGTATTAGTTTCAAGTCTCTGATTTGGAAGCTTAATTTGTTCTAGTACTTTTTTTTTAGGAATCGTGTAAGTTATTCCATGAACAGGGTTGATTTACTCTATTTTGGATCTTGGGACGTGTTGGCATGTTTATTAAAATATAATGGGTAAAAATCAATCTCTAATTACCCTTTTTATCTTAAGGTTATCTTTTTTTTTTAAAAAAAAAAAAAAAGTTGAAATAGCATATTTTTTATTTTAAAAATATTTTTATTTCAACATTATTATTGCAGCTATAATATTAAATAAAATTATTTCAATTTAGATAAAATAATTAAACATATAATATTTTTATATTAAATTATTATTATTTTATTAATTTAATTAAAATTATTTAATTTTTTTTCAAATCAGTTTTAAATTGTTATACCAATTATTATATAGTTAAAATATGTTGGAGAGCTATTTTTTTTAGATGCACTTTTGATGAAACCAGTTTTTTTTTTTATCTTTACCCAAATATAATTCATTAATATATATATATATAGCGTCTGCAATTTGTTTTAAAAATATAGTAAATTTATGCATTGAAAATGTGTTTACCTTATTCAGATTCTTCTCTTTAGTGAGATTGTTTTACTGAATTTTAATGAGTTTTTTTTTAAAAGTCAGTGAGTGTCATTGTTAAAATCGACCTGACTTGAGTGCTTCAATTTTAACATTTCGTATATGCTAATTGCAAAGGAAGCCTCATGCATTTTCATGACACCAGACAATATTATCAGATGGTAAATAAAAGATTTGTTGGAGTTCCAAGTCAACTTCCCTATACATACTGAGCAAATGCTTTAAAGAGGCCTTTGATTCTCAATATTTTGATAGTGCAACTCACTGTATAAATTAGAAGACTATCGATCAAGCTAAGGTAACCACTTAATCATTGCTCTCAAATAGTTTCAGAATCAGAAAAACCAAAAACATCGAGAACACAAAAAATGTGTCATGACTGTCTTTAAAATGAAACTAGAACCACCAGGCAAACATGGCATGGCAGTAGCCCACGAGAAACTATAACAAGCAGAGACAGAAGCACAAGTTCCAGTTCAGTTCATCGCTTCTTGGAGACACCAACAGTTTTTCCTCTTCTCCCAGTAGTTTTTGTGTGCTGACCACGAACTCGAAGGCCCCAGTAGTGACGGAGTCCCCGATGATTCCTGCATAAACAATCATCAGCTAATGAAAAACTGAAACTAGGAAATTACAATTAAATGAAGTATACAATAGCACTTGTGATTTTCATTGTTTGATACATAGATGTCAGTTGGCATCCATTTACCAGGTGCCATGTTAAACGCACGTTGGTTAATTGCACCAATGGAGACAGAAGTTGATATAAACATAGTCAGTCAGCATCCATTTATTTGGTGCCATGTTAAACAAGTGGTGATTTCACCAATGCAGGGCAGAAGAATGATCTGTATATTATTTGATTAATCTCATGATTGATTCAGAAATCAATGTTTTATGTGGCACTAAATTTCGTGAGGTAGAACAGACATTGTCAACTAAATGGAATATGAATGGCAAAGCACCACCTTAAACTTCCACAACTCTGTCACAGAGCTTCAAGGTTACACACTAAAAAGCCGATGCAATCAACCAATGATTTGTATGGTATTTGTCTATTTACATGATTAATTGATAAATCACTGTTTCCCATGGCACTAAAATAAAAATGAGAAAAAAATAAACATTGTTGACTGAATCAAAATGTATACCAAACACCACCTTAAAGTTTCATAACTCTGATTTTGAAAAAAAAAAATGTTTTCTTCCTGGCATTCACACAATGGTTCCGAGCTTGTTTGATTATTCCCATGATTGGTTTGGAAATCACTGTTTCCTATGACAATGAATTACATGTTGACTAATCAAATTCCTATCAGCAGTACCACTAAACACCACCTTAATTGTCCATAGTATGCAATTCTAGAGGAAAAAAATGGATAGTTAAACATGAAAAAGATACAGACAGGTTAACTTTGGAGACCAGAAACGCCAACCTTATCTTCTTCAGCCGCTCCAAGTCATCCCTGAGCTTCATATCCAAAGCATTTGATACAACCTGGGAGTATCGGCCATCCTTATAGTCCTTCTTCCTGTTGAGAAACCAATCTGGGATCTTGAACTGGCGTGGGTTTGCCACAACAGTCATAAGGTTCTCAAGCTCAGAAGCTGAGAGTTCTCCAGCTCTGCAAATAGCAAATTGCATCACACAACAGCAAAATACGTTTAACTAAATTGATAATATACTTCACTTGTTGCAATGCATGTGAACCAGATTGAACAAAGCCCCTGTTCTGAGAAAAGCTTAACACCATAGTTACTCCAATTAACCCGATCCACCAAAATATGTGAAGAAAAGAAGATTCACGACAAGAATTTCCATAAAAATGCTTCAATCTAGGTAAATATTTTATTATATAAAATGATTAATGACATCACCACAACAACTGTCTTATCAGATGTAAGGCAATCACTATATCAACAGTAGTATTCGAACGAAAAAAAAAAAAAAATCCCCTGTTCAAATGGAAAAAAGGGAACAACCTAAGGTTTCACTAGTCTACAACAAGCAGCGATAAGGAACAAGTCAAACCGTAATCCTTCACAAAATGTCAATGAAAATGCATAAACATGGACTTGAATAGTCCCCAGCACTGCATCAAAGCTAAATTATGAGCGTACAAAAAAAACACTAAAAGAGGAACCTTTTGTTCATGTCGACGTCAGCCTTTTTGCACACGATGTTGGCGAAGCGGCGGCCGATACCCTTAATGGACGTGAGGGCGAACATGATCTTCTGCTTCCCATCGACGTTGGTGTTGAGCACACGAAGAATATGCTGGAAATCCTCGTTCGCAACCAGCGACTACGCAACGGCAGATCAAACGCAAAAGGTTTCAGTTACTATTGTAATCAAACTCGGAAACAGAGTAATAAAGAGCAGAATTGAGAGGCAAAGTAACCATGGCGACGTCGTGATCTAGGGTTTCTCGCTTCGCCGCTGCTTCCTCACCTCCCGCGCGAACTATCGATCGGTCACAGGAACCGGAAGGCAACAGCCTTATAGAGACCATAGAATAGAGCCCACACTGAACCCTAGATAGAGATCGGACGGCTAGAGATTCACGGGCTCTTAATGAATCTTAATAGGCCCTTAATGGGCTATTAAGTGGGCCTGACGGATTAGAATAGGCTAGAGAGTAAATAATTAATTAATTAATTTTGATTTGGTATCTCAATAAGTTATCTAACCCCTCAAAATCTCTTTATTCAACAATAATTTTAGTTTATCATGATATCGATCATCAAATTATTTAATTCACCGTTGATTAAGAAGCTTCTACACTCATAGATGAGATATTGAGCAGAAAGGATCAACCCTAACAATATCCATTAGATTTGCAGCCTGGTTCACCCAAGCAGGCAAAGGTTTTGATAGAGCTTTTGAATACTTTAGGAGGATAGGGACTAGATAATCATGATTTAGCATGAAAGCCGTCCAGTTTAGTCCTGCCTTTCCAGCTTGGCTGTTAGCTCATGGTCACCTTACCACCAAAAACTATTGGCTTCATGCCCTTTTTGGTATTGGGGAAGATGAGACATAAGAATAGGTGTCCGATCACAAGCTTGTAATCGAGGAAGGTTAAAAGTTATTACACATGCGAAGACTACCTAAAGGAGAATGCTGTCCAGACTAGGAATGGTAAGAATTCGGTCGGATTTTTTATCATCCGTCCTTATATCCATTAAAAAATTAGATATTCATCTCATATTTATACCTATTAAAAAATCAAATATCCTTTATATAATAGTTTTTATTTCTATCCAACTATCATTATTATAATAGAATTAATATCATATTAAAAAAAGTAAACATCTATATAATCTAATATATATATATATATATATATATATATATATATATATATATATATATATTTTAATCCTATCTGAAATCTGCGAGAAAGTACGAAGGCTCCGATAAACTAGGGTTTCAAGGACGATGGACTCCTAAAGATCTGGAAGAACTCCTCAATGATCCTGCGTACAGTGAGACAAGCCAACAAAGCGTTAGTGACCTAAGACCTGGGTGAGGATCCTTGACTAGGTCCGCCGACGCTCAAGTCAGTTTCTCTCTCGAAGGTGAAAGAAGAAGGAGGGAGAAAAAGAATTACAGTAACTAAAGTACTTAGAAACAGAGTTTTAGATGTGAGAACTTGCTTACCTTACCAACGGAGATGATCCTCTTTTTTATACTACCTCATATAACATCCGTAGTCGTGAGGTGGTTTCCGGTTTGTTAGAATTTGTTAGAAGATAAAATCATACTTTAGGTTTAGTGCAATAATCCTTTAAGGAATCTTTTTTTACCCCAGATGTACCTCTTTTGTCGTTTGTGACTCATATTCCTGATGAAGTATGCATAAGAACACGTCACTGTAACTGAAGAAGCTTCTAGAGAATATTTTCCGTCAAATCTGCCAAGTTATCATACTTGTGTGCTATCTTCTATTACACATGTTTCCTCCAGTCGTTCAAGTCGTCACATATATAATGAGAATATTCTCTGTTAAATATGTTCTGACCGATCATTCAAATCGGTCGCATATATAATAAGAATACCCTCTGTTAAGCATGTCTCGATCGGTCGCTCAAGCCGGTCACACATATACTGAGAATACATTTTGTTAAACATGTTTAGGCTGAGAATGTACTAAAAATTGTATAAGGCTAAGTGCTTTTATGCTCGGTCGGGCTTTGTCTGGCTGAGCGCATGTAAGCACATTGGTGCTCACTCGGCCTTTATTCGGCCGGTAATATACTAAAAGTTGTATAAGGCTAAGTGTCTTTATACTCGGTCGGGCTTTGTTCGGCCGAGCACATGTAAGCACATTAGTGCTCGCTCGGCCTTCATTTGGCCGGTAATATACTGAAAGTTGTATAAGGCTAAGTGCCTTTGTGCTCGGTCGGACATTGTTCGGCCGAGCACATGTAAGCAACTTAGTGCTCACTCGGCCTTCACTCGGCCGATAATATACTGAAAGTTGTATAAGGTTAAGTGCCTTTATGCTCAGTCGGGTTTTGTTCAGCCAAGCACATGTAAGCACATTAGTGCTCACTCAGCCTTCACTTGACCGATGATATATTGAAGGTTGTATAAGGCTAAGTGCCTTTATGTTCGGTTGGGCTTTGTTTGGCCTAGCACATGTAAGCACATTGGTGCTCGCTCGGCCTTCATTAGGCATGTAATATACTAAAAGCTTTGTAAGGTCAAGTACCTTTCCGCTTAGTCAGGCTTCGCTTAACCGAGCGCTTGTAGAAAGCCTTTTATTTGGTCGTTCATTATCCTATTACTCTTACATTCACCCAGCTATAGACTCTTCCTATCTTTCTCGACCATGACTTCTACTTCATTTGACATGTCAGCCTATCATAACTTACATCACTAGCCTCCCCTTCAAATCCTGATAACTATATTATCTTTTTTAAGGATCAATTAGTGGTAGGTTTACACTTTCCTATTCCTCCATTCTTAGCGGAGATAAGTCAGTATTTTGGTATTCCTTTACAACAATTTACCTCAAATGTTTTTCGATATCTATGTGGGCTATACATATTATTTCGCCTTTTCAGTATCTCTCCTACTGCTGAAAATTTTTTCATGTTCTCTGACCCTAAAAAATCAGAGCCAGGAGTATTTCTTTTCCAATCCCGTCTAAAGATGGTGTTCTTTGAGGATACGCCTTCATCCAACAAGGGTTGGAAATCACACTTTTTCTTCATAAAATTTCCTAGACCTGTCACATGATCTGCTTCATTGTAATCTTCTCCCCCCCCCCCCCTTCCTGATATAAAAGAACTTCATCAACAACCTGTCTTCTCTAATTATTCCAACATATTACTTGGTCACTGTTTTTCATTCACAAATGGATACATAATGATATTCTATACCTTTTTGGCCTAAGCCTTGTCCAAAAGAAATTGCAATGTTCCTTTGATAAGTTATGACATTTAAACCATTATTTTTTTACTAACTAAAATACTCTTTATTTGTTGTAGTAGATGTTGTATTTGAAGCCTTGGTCAATAAGGAAATTGGTCTGGAGGAAGAGGCATTATTGGCCAAGGAACAAGAACTTAATGCCGAGCTTAATGCCAAACAAAATCAACCTTCTACTGTTCCTTTGCCTGAACCTTCCATCCAGCAAGCAACCACTTCTAGCTCTCAAACCATTCCCGGGGAAACACCTACAAATTCACCTACATTGCCAGAAGACACTCCTTTGGAAATACAAGAGCAAATGGCAAAAGCTACTCCTAAGGGAAAATGCCCCGGGTGTAGTTTGACCTTAGCGCCCCTCCCTAAGAGACAGGTTATTTCTATTCCTGAAGATGCAGCCCAAGGAGATGTTCAAACCACCTCTCCTGAACATACCTTATCATCCTTATATCCTATTCTCACTTCACCATCTATCCAGCCACAGAGGGACTCTCCAATTCAGAGTACTAACTTAGATCCTAAGTTTGTCATGACTTTCCCAAAACAAATTTTTTTATCCCTCCAAGATACTCAGGATCCTCCTTTTCTTTTCTTCTTTCCACCCTCACTTCATACTTCTTTATCGTCCTCATCCACACCTTCTTCGACCCTTCCAATACTATTAGGTGGTTCTCTAACCATAGTTTGGGTAGAGACTCACCAACAGCTTGAGAAGCTCACTTCCACTAAGTTGGCAGATAAATTTTATTTTGAGGAAACTAAGGTAAGATGCTTTTTGTTCAGTTATTTTCTCATTAATGCACTTTACTAATAATTTTTCATTCTATAGTGTTGGGTCACTAATATGAGTGTGACCCGTCAACTATATGACTTGACTTGAGAAAATGATACCTTGAGCTAGTAAGTCTCTGCATCATCTTCTTCCCAAACCTCTAAAGAGATATCTGAGTTTTCTGCACAATTACAAGAGATTCGCAAACTACTTGAGGTGGAATCTAAAAACTTGAATCAATGGAGAACCTCAACTTCGAGTCTCAAGTCCAATTAGAGATTAACTTATCCATTGAACTGACCGTGAAGTTAGATAAGCTCACCACAGAAAATACTCAGTTATGCTCTCAGATACAAGCATTAAAGAACACTCATGCTTTAGAATTGGCTATTAAAGTTTTGGAGTTACACTCTAAGGACACAGAGATAGCTTCTCTACATTCCTCCTTAACCAAAGCTCAAACAGATATTTCTTCTAAGGAGACTGAATTGAAAGCTTCCCAAGATACTTCAACAGACTATCATGCAAGTGAAGATGACCGATTTGAAAAGAAGAAAAGAATACTTATTGAGTCACTTGACTTCAATGCTCATATTGCTGCTTCCATTGTCAAAGCTTTCGATCATGGGGTTGATGGGATCATAAAACAATTAAAAGAAAAAGGATATATGGCTTCCGACCCCCCAGCTAATTCCCTTGACCATAGGATATTACTTAAGACCCGACCCCCAATTTGTTTCCTAAACTGATATAATCTCCACTTTATCTCTGTATTGAAGAATCTTTTTAACAATTTTAAGTGTTAACCTTTTTCTATGATGTTTCCAATATTGGCACAATTTATCCTTAACTTTGGCTATTAAGTATATGAAAACTTGTATAATCATATGAGATTATGTTGATTTTTCCTGAAGTTAATTTGACTCTATTACTGAAGGATTAAGTTAATATTTTTTTATTTAGAATTGATATTCATTTGGCTTTTAACATTCGCTTGGATTTGTTCCAGTATCTTTAGGTTTATTATTCATTAGTCTTCTACAGGAGGATTACCCTTATTTTAATCTATGTTTATTACTTTCCGATAGTAACATTCTCTGCCTTTTATTAGCCGATCAAATTTGTTTACTTCTGTATTTACTTTCGATCAAATTTAATACACGCTGGGTCATTAGTGGCCAATATATATATATGCTGACTGAGTTTATACATACATATATATTTTGAATTAGCCTCAAGACCCGATCTGCTTATTATGGTTGACCGAGTTTATAATACGAAAAGCATATAACTCATGTTTTATATCATAAATATGTAGTCTTCCTTGGGATCTTGGAACTTTTAAGTCTAATATTAGTAATGATTATAATATCTTGGGAACATAACCTTTTGTGTCAATTACCGATACCATTTTTCTATTAGTGACACGTGTGTCTCTAACGTCCTAAGTATACCCATCTCATTATATTCGCCACCTTATCAATCCATCCAACGGCTCGCCCTTAACCCCACCTTTTTTTATCATCTTAATCTAACGCTTCTCCTTAAGACACACTTTTCGATACTTGACTAAAGCTTTTAAAGAAAAAAAAAGGAAAATCCTAATGCATCGTCTTCTTCTTCAAATTCGCCTATTTCTCATTTTTCGTCCTCTGCTAGCTTTTCCTCGTGTCGTTATTACCCCCTTCTTTTAACAATGTCAACATCTAGCGGATGGTACGCTCGATTCTCTGTTATAGTTGGTTTTATTGTCATTTCTCACTTACTTGACTTCCCTTTGTCTCCTCACCTATTCCACCATATTTTTGTTCCCCGTCAGATAGAAGATAGTCTGTTTAAGTTTCAGTCGCACCCTAAAGTCATTCTATTCAATAGAATTCCACCCCAAGGAGAATGGAGGAATAAATTATTTTTAGTGCACCTTCCTTCTCCTCCCCCATATCCGATAGAATAGCAACGAAGCCTTCCTCCTACTCTCCGCTTAGGTGATATTTCTGAAGACCCTGTTCTTCGCTCTTCTCTGGGAAAATTGAGGGGTGCAAAGTTTAACTTACCTGTGTTAATCACAGAAGGTTTACTGTTTTCTTTTGGTCTTAGCCCAGCCGACACAAAATTAGAAGTTTCCTTTGGTAAGCTTATCCCTTTTGTACATATATTGTCATTTTCATATTATTCCTAACATGAGTTTATGACCCTTACTTTTCTAGCCGATGTTATCCTCCCCGCTTTCATGTACAGGAATACTCGCTTGACTAGAGCGGTTTTGACCAAAATGGGGGAAGACTTATTAAGAGATCATCGTCTCAACCTTCCCTCCTCTTCTCTTGGTTTACTCCCTTCAGCTGAACCGACTAAGGAATCATCCAGCTCCCCAGAACAGGAAAATCCTTTTGTTGTCAAATGTAAAAGACCTTGCACCAAAGCCCCGGGTTTACTTATATCCACCATATCTACTTTTAAACAGATTTCTATTACTCCTAAAATCTCCTATACTAAAGGTAAAGAACCTGCTGTTGGTTGCTACTCGGAAAACCTAATGGTTTCACTGTACAAAAATTTTATACAAAGATCTGAACCTTTTCCTAGCTACCATGTGTTCTTTTAAATTAAACTTGGATCGCCTGCGGAACTTAACACGTTTGATCCAAAGTTTAATTTATTTGTTCTTTTAGGTTTTGACTTAATCTCCTACGGAACTTAACACGTTCGATCCAAATCACCTAAGTTATTAATTCCATTAAATATTAATTTCCATAATTGGTTCCCAGTTCTGACGTGGCGAGGCACATGGCCTTCTTGGATATGGGAGCAACCACCACCGACTAGACAAAACATTTTAAGGAAAGCTAATATTTAATTTCCTAAAATAACTTTAGGTCAACCGAAAAGAACAATCAAATCACAAGGAAAAGAAAAAAAATAAAAGAACACTACATCGAAAACAAATTCGAAACACTAAAATCGTATGCCTCTTGTATTTGGTATTATTTCCAAAAATAACTAGAATGATGCGGAAAGGAAAAATACTAGTTATACCTTCTAGAAAAACCTCTTGATCTTCTACCGTATTCCTCTTCTAACCTCGGACGTTGTGTGGGCAACGACCTTCCCAGATGAGAACCACCAAGCACCTTCTTCTTCCTTGCAAGTTTCGGCCATCAAAACTTCTCCTAGGATGAAGAGGTTCAGCCACCACCACCATGCTCCAAGGGATGCTAGAAACAAAGCTTTCTTTCTCTCATTCTTCTTCTTCTTCTCTAAACTTGATCCGGCCACCATATGAATCTCCACAAGAAGGATGAGGTTCGGCCATCAAAGAGAAGAGAGAAGGAGAGGATGCCCGGCCACACCAAGGAAGAAAAAGAGGGAGAAAATAGAATAGAGATCACATCATGAAGGCACCTCTACCCCTTCTTTTATAATCCTTGGTCTTGGCAATTAAGGAAAATTTAATAAAAACTTCCTTAATTCTTTTGCCATTGAAAAGGAAAATTTATTTAATTAAAAAACAATTTTTCTTTTCAATTTACAATGGCCGGCCATGTTAAAGCTACAAACAAGGAGAGTTTTAATTAATTAAAACTTCCTAATTTGTCTCCAGAAATTTATAAAAAATTATCCAATAATTTTCATCCCTTCATGATTGGTTAAAAGGAAATTTTATAAATTAAATCTTTCTTTAAACATGTGGATAATTTCCGGAAAGTTATTTCAAAAATTAAAATCTCCTTTCAATCTACAAGTAAGGAAAGATATCAAATCTTTTCTTAATCTTTTGTAGAAACTAATAAAAGAGAATTATTAATTTTTTAAACTTTCTTTTAAATCATGAACATGGTTAAAAAGGAAAGTTTTTACCAAAATTAAAATCAACCTTTTAATCTACAAATAAGGAAAGAGATTTAGCTATTCTCTTAATCTTTTGTAGAATCTTATAAAAGGAAAGATTTAAATTTTTAAACTCTCTTTTAAATCATGTTATCCACATAAGAAAAATTTAAAAAATAAAAATCCTTTTATTTTAATTTGGGCCGGCCACACCAAGCTTGAACCCAAGCTAGGGACGGCCACCTTGAAGCACCCATGAACCAAACTTTGGCCGGCCCTAGCTTGGTCTCCAAGCTAGCTTGGCCGGCCCCTATGGGATGGGTAAGAAGGTGGGTATAGTACTCTATAATTAAGAGGCTACGATAGGGACCGAGAGGAGGAATTGATTTTGGTCTCCCGATAAAATTAAGCATCCCGTGTTCGCCCCGAACACACAACTTAATTTTATCAATAATAATTTATTCCACTAGAGAACTATTATTGAACTACCGCACCAATCCCAAATTATATTTTGGGCTCCTTCTTATTATGAGTGTGTTAGTCTCCCTGTGTTTAAGATAACAAATGTCCACTAATTAAGTAAGTTACTGACAACTTACTTAACTAATATCTAGCTCCAAGAGTAGTACCACTCAACTTCATCGTCATGTCGGACTAAGTCCACCTGTAGGGTTTAACATGACAATCCTTATGAGCTCCTCTTGGGGACATTCTCAACCTAGATCACTAGGACACAGTTTCCTTCTATAATCAACAACACACACTATAAGTGATATCATTTCCCAACTTATCGGGCTTATTGATTTATCGAACTAAATCTCACCCATTAATAAATTAAAGAAATAAATATCAAATATATGTGCTTGTTATTATATTAGGATTAAGAGCACACACTTCCATAATAACTGAGGTCTTTGTTCCTTTATAAAGTCAGTATAAAAGAAACGACCTCTAATGGTCCTACTCAATACACTCTAAGTATACTAGTGTAATTATATAGTTAAGATAAACTACTACCTAATTACACTATGACCTTCCAATAGTTTGTTCCTTTCCATCTTGATCGTGAGCTACTGTTTATAATTTATAAGGAACCAATAACATGATCTTCTGTGTGTGACACCACACACCATGTTATCTACAATATAAATTAATTGAGCAACTACATTTATCATAAATGTAGACATTTGACCAATGTGATTCTTATTTCTAAATAAATGTTTATACCAAAAGCTAGGCTTTTAGTATACATCCTAACACATGCACCTTCTACACATACTCATTCCTGTTCTACACTCAATATGATGAGACCAGGGCTTCTCATCCCTATGTCCCGTGCTATTCCTCCAATCGTTCCTTCACTTGAGGTGGCACCAACTGTACCTGTGGCTTCATCGCCTCTTCTTCAAGCTCTAACCTCTTCTCCCACTAGACTCTGTCCTAAAGAACCCTTTGCAGGAGATCAGTCATTCCTGAGCCCATTGAAACATCTATTGAACAAGATCCTTCATCGATTGGCCTTACACCTCCTAATCCATCTTCACAGGCTTCTTTGGCAACTCTTGAACTTCCTCCTACTTCTTCTTCACAATCCACAATTTCCACCAGCTCCTCCATCTTTTTTAAACAATCTCATGGATTACCCTCCCAGCTTGGTCAGACACCTATTCCTGCCTAATATGAGATACTTCAGCTAAAAGGTGTCTTAGCTGAGTCAAGGATGCATTCTCAAGCACATATGAAGGAGCGCACCATCTCTGAATGTGCTGATGACTACAACTACCAAACTACCGAAATAAGTTTGTGCTTAAATTTTCTTGGTTTATGGTTATAAAGTGTAACTATGTTGTTATCTTATCTCAGTTCTATGCCTTGAGTTTACATTTGGGTCAACTAGCCGTGAATCTGGAAAGAACTAATCGAGTTTTGAAAGATAAATTAAAGTAGCGGAATTACAGGCTGCCTCCATTCTCCCTAATGATGAACTCACTCAGCTACGAGACAAAGTAAATTCATAGGTTGAACTCAACGTTAGCCTAGAGAAAGCCTTACAAGATTGTCGTCAACTATTGCAATCTCGAGAAGAAGAAAAGAAAAGCTTGGAACTCCAATTGCAACAAAGTGCCTCTCAAATCAGGGGGGAGATCTCTAAAAGACAAAACTCTTTCATATTTATCTCACAAAACTACTCTTTTGGAACAGCTACAATTATTCTATGGATTTAGATCTCCTGAGCTAGCTCAAGAATTAACTTCTAAGGATTTTACATTGTTTCAACAACAAGAAAGACTATGAGCCCAAGATCCACAGATAAGCTCACTTTTAAAAGAGCTACATAATGCTAAGGTAGAGAAAACTACCTTGCAGGGAGAAAATGATAGCCTACAATCTGAACTCCAGACATATAAGGCAGGTGAGGAGGAGCACTAGCAAAGCAGACACATATCCTATTTAGACTCCCATGAGTTTGGTAAGGAATATGTTCGATGTATTATAGGAACCCTCACCCATTCTGTTGAAGGGGTAGTCCGATAATTTAGAGAGAGGGGTTACCTATCTGGAGAACCTCCTTCTTTATTTGTAGACCACCGCCGACTTAATAAGAAGCTCTCAAAAGACTTTCTAAGTATATTTGAATAAACTTGGAATCTTGTATTTATACCTTCTTATCATTTGGTCACTATTATACATTACTTATTATATATCAAATATTAATAAAAATTTGCAGTTACCTGTCTTTCCTTGTATAACTTCCCATGTCTTCGGAACCACCCAAGTATCCATATAGATTAACTCTTTCAGTATACTCGCCACATATATTTTGTTTAAAAATCTCATAAAGAAATCAGAATAAGTAGACCTCATAATTATCTTCTAAGTGATATATAATGCTGAATAAATTTTTCCTGGTGATCTCCGGATTTCTATGATGAGCTGAACGCCCTGCTGGAATAAAGGACCCTCGACCTATATGATAAATCGATAGAGTATATGCTCTCAGACAAAATAACTATACATAGTGAATCGATCGACATTATCCCACCTAACAAAATGATATAAATATGATACTTACAATCCATATACTTTGATTAACTTGTTGAGGGTTTAAAGTCTCCTATTCTTCTTAAGAGATCTCGTCCAGTTACCTCTTAAGGCCCCCGATCGACTGAATAAAGGTTTAAAGTCTCTGGTCCCCTTAAGGGAGCATGTCTGATCACCTCTTAAGATCCCCGATTGACTAACTGAAGGTTTAAAATCTCTGGTTCCCCTTAAAGGAGTCCGTCCGATCACTTCTTAAGATCCCCGATTGACTGAATGGAGGTTTGAAGTCTCTGGTTCCTCTTAAGAGAACTTGCTTGGTTACCCCTTAAGATCCTCGATCGACTAACAGAAGGTTTAAAGTCTCTAGTTCCCCTTAAGGGAGCCTATCCGGTCACCCCTTAAAGTACCCAATCGACTGACTGAATGAAGGTTTAAAATCTCTGGTTCCCCTTAAGGAAGTTTGTCCGGTCACTCCTTAAGGTCCCCGATCAACTGAATGAAGGTTTAAAGTCTCCGATTCCTTTTAAGGAAATCTGCCTGGTCACCCCTTATGATCTCCGATCGACTGACTGAAGGTTTAAAGTCTTCGATTCCTCTTAAGGGAGTTTGCCCGGTCACCTCTTATGATCCCTGATCGACTAAATAGAGATTTAAAGCCTCCAGTTCCTCTTAAGGGAGCATGCCCGATCATCCCTTAAGATCCCTGATTGACTGACTGAATGTTTAAAGTCTCTGGTTCCTCTTAGGGAGCATGTCCAGTCACCTCTTAAGGTCCACGATCGATTGACTGAATGAAGGTTTACAGTCTCTAGTTCCTCTTAAGGGAGCCTGTCTGGTCACCCCTTAAGGTCCCTGATCGACTAACTGAAGGTTTAAAGTCTCTGGTTCCCCTTAAGGGAGTCTGTCCGGTCACCCCTTAAGGTCCCCGATCGACTGAATAAAGGTTTAAAGTCTCTGGTTTCTCTTAGGGGAGCCTGCTTGATCACTCCTTAAGATCCCCGATCGACTGAACGGAGGTTTAAATTCTCTGATTCCTCTTAAGGGAGCATGTCCGGTCATTTCTTATGGTCTCTGATCGACTGAATGAAGGTTTAAAGTCTCCAATTTCTCTTAAGGGAGCATGTCCAGTCACCCCTTAAGGTTCTCAATCGACTGACTGAATGTTTAAAGTCTCTGGTTCCTCTTAAGGGAATCTGCCCGGTCACCCCTTAAGATCCCCGATCGACTGAATGAAGGTTTAAAGTCTCCGATTCCTCTTAAGGGAGCCTGCCCAGTCACCCCTTAAGATCCCCGATCGACTGAATGAAAGGAAACCAATCTACTTGTTCAGGAAAATGTATATATTTCCTCATAATATTGTCCGTGCTTTTCATTAATTACACCAGAGAATTGAACACCATGTATAAATGAATCATAAATATTCTTGTTATGTTCGATAAGGTTGGAAATAGTTAGCACTCCAAGGTCATTCAAGATTTCTTCCGTCTACATCTTGGAAATAATATGAACCCGAGGTAAGTTTTTGTATCACTTTGTAGGGTCCTCCTCATTACGACTCTAATTTGTTAACATCCTCGACCGGTTTGATGCGCTTCCAAACTAAATCACCTACTTGAAAGAACTTGGGAATAATCATTTTATTATAATTTTACCTCATTCTCTGACAGTATAATACTAACCGAGTTGTCATCTTGTCCCACACTTCTTCTATCAGATCAAGCTTCATAAGGCGTCGTTCTGAATTATCTTCATTATATAAACGCCTTCGATCGGATTCAACTCCAACTTCAATTGAAACTACTGCCTCACCACCATATACTAAGTGAAAAGGAGTTATCCCCGTTGATTTTTGGGGGGTTGTACGATAAGCCCATAATACCCTAGGTAATTCATCTACCCAGCTACCACCATCATGATCTAATTTAGTTTTGAGCCCTCTGATAATCTCTCTATTAGTTACTTCAGCTTGACCATTACTCTGTGGATACGCGACAAAGGTGAAAGCCTGTATAATATCATACCCCAAGCACTACTTCTTATTTCTCTTGCCTTGAAATTGCCTCCCATTATCAGAAATTAACTTATGTGGAATACTAAATCTACAGATAATATGTTGCCATAAAAACTTGATGACTGTTTATTCAGTAATTCGGGCCAATGATTCAGCCTCCACCCATTTTAAAAAATAATCCACGACCACTAATAAAAACCTTCTCTGGGCAGGTGTAATAGGAAATGGTCCTACTATATCCATCCCCACTAATCAAAGGGACATGATACAATGGAAGTCTTCAATAATTCAATGGGATGATGAGGAATATTCTGATATTTCTGATAAGATAAGCATGTTCTTACAAGTTGAGCAGCATCCGTTTGTAAAGTAGGCCAAAAATATCCAGCTGATAATATTTTTCTGGCAAGAGATCGTCCTCCTACATGACTACCACAAGAACCCTGATACACTCCATGTAGAATATACTGTGTATCATCTGGTCCAACACACTTAAGTAGAGGACTAGAGAAAGCCTTTTTATATAACCATACCCCTACTATAGTATATCGACTAGCTCTCTTCTTAAACACACGTGCTTACTCTCCATCAGTTGGCAAGATACCTTGCTGTAAGAACATGATGATTGATGCCCTCCAATCACCTTGTATCTCCACATCAGCTTGTCGTTCAATACATGACACCAATACTGTTTGTTCCACAGGTGTGTCTAAGCTCCAGGGTATTATAGAGGAAGTCAATTTAGCTAATTCATCTGCTACTTGATTATCCGATCGAGCGATCTTCTGTATGCTTACTTCTTGGAATTCAACCTTCAACTTATCAAAGACTTCTACATATAATTTGAGTTGCTCATTATTGATTTCAAAATTGCCTGTTAGCTGCTGTGCTGCCAACTGAGAATCAGAATATGAGTGGCTCCTACATGCCTTACAGCTTGTAGTCATGCTATTAATGTCTCATATTCTACCTCATTATTAGTAGCTCTGTAATTCAATCGAACGAACAGCTGCATTCGACCCCCCCCCTTGGTGATATAAGAAGAATTCCTATTCCATTACCTTACCGAGTAGAAGACCCATCAACATATATTTTCCAAGTTTCCTCTTCTTCTAGACCCTGTATTTCTATTATAAAATCAGCTAAAACTTGCGTTTTGATGGTCACTCGGGGTTGATACTGTATATCATATTTACTAAGCTCAGTTGTCCATTTTATCAATCGTTCGGATGCCTCTGGGTTAATAAGTACTCGACCCAAAGTATTATTAATTAATACTATGAATGGATGTGATAAGAAATACGGATGTAATCTCCGAGCAGCCAGAATCAACTCGTAAGCCAATTTCTCGAGTGCAGTATAACGACACTCAACTCCCTTTAATAAATGACTTAAGAAGTACACAGGTTGTTGTTATTTTCCCTCTTGCCTCACCAAAACTGAGCCAACAACATGCTTATTGGCCGACAAATAAACCCACAAAGTATCCTCCACTATTGGTTTAGCTAATACAAGTAGAATAGACAAATAATTTTTTAATTCTTCAAACATCTTATCACATTCTTCGTCTCATTAGAATTTAGTAGCCAGTCAGAGTATCTTGAAGAAAGGAAGACTTTGGTCAGCTAATCGAGAGATAAAGTGTGATAGAGTAGTGATCCGGCCGGTCAACCTCTGCGCCTCCTTCATGTTGCGTAGTGGAGTCATATCTTGAAGCGCCCATACTTTATTGGAATTGGCTTCTATCCCCCACTCAGTTACCATGTATCCCAATAATTTTTCGCTCTTGGCTCCGAATAGACACTTACAAGGGTTGAGCTTAAATCTATACCGCCTCAGAGTCTCGCAAGTTTCTTTTATATCTGCACATAAATCCGCTGCTCATAGAGATTTAATAAGTATATCATCCACATAAATTTCCATATTTTTCCTGATCTGTTTTTGAAAGAATTTATTCATGAGCCTTTGATAAGTAGTTCCTGCATTCTTTAATCCGAAAGGTATAACATTATAGCAATAAGTACCTTCGGTAGTTATAAAACTAACCTTTTGTTGGTCTTCTTTAGCAAGCAGAACCTGATGATATCCCTGATAAGCATCTAACATGCATATAAACTCACATTCAGAGGTAGAATCTGTTAGGACCTTCGGACGCGGCTAGAGAGGGGGAGGGGTGTGAATAGCCGACCCCAAATTCACGTTTCTTCCTACAATTTGAGTTAGCGCAGCGGAAATAGAAAGTAGAAACGAAAATGGAGAAGATCAAACCTCAAACGCGACGATATAACGAGGTTCGGAGATGATACTCCTACTCCTCGGCGTGTCCGTAAGGTGGACGAATCCTATCAATCCGTCGGTGGATGAGACCCCGAAAAACCGACTAATAAAAACTCCTTCTGGGTGGAGAAATCTCGCCACAATCTCTCTTGCAACAGCAAGATCAAAGTACAAAGATAAAGCAAGAAGCCAAGAACAATATGAATGTAAAAAACACTAGTTTGCTTGCCTTCTCGTCGACTGGTGATGAAGCAACCACTTCACGCCAACAACAGCAGCAACTGATCAGTTGGAGTCCAGCCGAGGGAAGCTCACACGAAGCTTCAGTAATAGAGAGCTCAGCAAAGCTCTGATCGCAAGGAACAAGAAGGAGCAAGAAGAAGCTGTCTCCTCTACTGTAGAGGCCCTTGATTTATATGAACCTGCGAAGAAGAAGAAAGAAGAAATCTAGTCGTTGTGTCTCAACGGCTAGACCTGCACCGATCAGGCTCCACCCTGATCGGTCCAGGATGGATCTAATCGGTCAGGGGACCGATCAGGCCCTACGCTGATCCCAACTCTCACAGAGAGTTGGTTGCGATCCCTGATCGGTCTGTGGACCGATCAGGCCCTAGGCTGATCGGTCCCCAGACCGATCCCAACTCTCACAGAGAGTTGGTTGCCAGAGCCCTGATCGGTCTATGGACTGATCAGGCCATTCCTTCTCCCAATCTGTTTGGTTTCTGATCGGTCACCAGATCGATCAGATGACCCAGTGTATCACTGGATCGGTCAGCAGACCGATCCAGATACCCATAGTATCACTGGATCGATCAGCAGACCGATCCAATTTCCCAGCCTTAAACTGAAAGCCTTCCTGATCTAGAGAACGAGCTAACGAGTCCTCTCTGACCTAGTCCGGAGAACGAGCTACCAAGCCCTCTCCGACTTCCACGTCCGGTCCAGAGAATGAGCTACCGAGCCCTCTCTGACCTAGTCCGGAGAACGAGCTACCGAGCCCTCTCTGACCTAGTCCGGAGAACGAGCTACCGATCCCTCTCCGACTCCATCCAGTCCAGAGAACGAGCTACCGAGCCCTCTCCGACCTCCCATTCCAAGCTTCCATACTTGGACTTTTCCCCGTGCCAAGCTCCCTGCTTGGACTTTTCCCGTGCCAAGCTCCCTGCTTGGACTTTTCCGTGCCAAGTCTTCATCCTTGGACTTTTCCCGTGCCAAGCTCCCTACTTGGACTTTTCCCTTTCCAAGTCTCCATACTTGGACTTTTCCCGTGCCAAGCTCCCTGCTTGGACTTTTCCCGTGCCAAGTCTCCATACTTGGACTTTTCCCGTGCCAAGCTCCCTGCTTGGACTTTTCCCGAATCAGGTCAACACAAGTTGGGTCAACCAGGTCAACCTTGACCAAAGGTTGCACCCACAATCCCCCAAGTTCCTATTCTTGTCAAACATCAAAATATAACTTCTCTATTCTTGTCAAACATCAAAATATATCTCGAGTCAGGTCAACTCGAGTCGGGTCACCCAGGTTAACCTTGACCTAAGGTTGCACCAACAATCTCCCCCTTTTTGATGTTTGACAAAAACCATAATCAAGTTAGGTTAACCCGATAACCTAACTTAGGTTTTCCAATAGTTCTCCAATGTTCTTCCTTGAACATTCTCTGAACATTCTCCCCAAACTCCAATGTTCTTCCTTGAACATTCTCTGGACATTCTCCCCCTTTTTGACACACATCAAAAAGAGTGAATCAAGGTCAAGAGTTTCTTCCTAATGAAAGTCCCATAACTTTCATTGAAACCCTTAATTTCCCCCTTGATACTAAAATCAACAATCAAACTTAGTGATAATCACTTATCAAACATCCTCAGAAATCTTGACGAGTAAAAACTCCCCCTTGACCAATAGGTAAAACTCCCCCTAAAGGTCAACTCCTCCTTGACCATTGCACCAACAATGTCTTGGAGAGTTTCAACCCTTTAGAAATCTAAAACACCAACTTCCATAGCTGAAATTTCAGACAACAGTCGAAAATCAGCATTTTGGCACGCTCTGATCGGTCACCAGACCGATCAGACTCCACTGGATTGGTCACCAGACCGATCCACACTGCCCTGGATCGGTCCAGTGACCGATCCAGACTTCCCTGGACCGATCAGAATCTCCTCTGATCGGTCCACGACTCTCTGATAAGATTTTTGATTTTTTTCTCCCGAAATTCAGAAATCCCTAAAAAATTACAGAAAATTCCAAAAATTATAAAATTTTGAGGATACATTCCTCATAACATATATTATCATGAAAAAATAGTTTTCTATGAAAATAACTCCCATTTTTTAATCTTGATACAAAGTTCGAAAGACTTTGAAATAGCTCAAGGTTAATCCATCTTTGTATCAACTTACTCAATGATGAATGCTATCACTAGAAAATCTTCATCAAGGTTTTTCAAATCAATTTTGAAATGATCTTAAACCATTCAATTTAGGACCACAATCTTAGGGCTAAATGTACATGACTTGTACACAAGTTTTCCCTATGATCCTCAAATTTGAATTAGGCTCATCTAGGTACAAGAACTATGCACCTTGATCCTAACTCATAATCCTAATATCTCACACACATCTAAGGTGTATCAAACACATCCAAGTCAATTTTTATGTGAGATATGGGTTTAGGTCATCTTAAGCTAAGTTCTCATGCATTTTCAACAATTTGATCTCCATATCAAATTGTGTTTCTATCCTTAAATTAAATTAATTGATCATAAATGCAAGAGATGATGACATGGCATAAAAGAATATCATAAGTGGAAACATGTGCCAATGTCATGATGTCATGTCATCAAGTATGAAACTTAAATAAGACATGACATATAACTAACCTAAGCATTATCATAACATTTCAAATGATAATAAAATAAATATGATGTCATGACATGGCATATGACAAACAGTGTATGTCAAATAATATATAAAGGTATAGAAAATACCTAATTCTAGCCTTAGTTGCCATTTTTTATAATTTTGATCATTTTACCATACATTCTATATTCCTAAGTGTAATAGACCTAAAATCATATACTAAAGATTTTTAGATCACTATGTGCCAATTAGATTGACCCTAGAAAACTCCTCAAATGTGGTTGGCACATCCTAATCACCTTAGGAATAATTTTTAATTTCATTTTCAAGGCTTGATTACACCTTGAAAATTCCTAAAATGTCACCTTTTGCCATGAGTAGGTTAACTACCTATCCAATTGAGGTTGGCACACCCTAAACCATCTAGCGTGAAGGAATCACGCTCCTAGGAACCCAATACCTATTTAAGCTCATTGGGTTCACTAAATACTCACTAGGAATGACTTCCCTAGCAACCCTCCTAATAACCCTTCTAGGCTTTAAAGCCTAGGTCATTTGGGACTCATCAAGATCAACTCTAGGGGTGACTCCCCTTGTGACCTTGGTGATGGTCTTCCTAGCCCTAGGTCTTGTTCCATAATCGAATGGAACATTATGATAAGCGGGCTTGACCACTTGAGACTTAGGTTTGTGACCCAAGCCTCTCATGTCCTTGGGCTTTGATTTTTGACCCTTAGACCCTAGAGTTGACTTCTCCAAATCCTTAAGAGCCTTTTCTAAAGTGTCAAGTCTTGACCTCAAGACTTGATTTTCCTTCTTTAATACCTCAAGCTTTAATTTTCCATTTGTCTTTGAGGTATTCCTAGGCATATGTCTAGTTGTTTTGGGATTCCTATCTAGGTTTTCCTTAACCTTAGATGAGTTAACTCTAGGGTTGGCATTTCTAGCATTGTCCTTATCTAGGCTAACATGTTTGGCACCTAAGCACATGTATCGGTTTCTATGGTTATCATGCTTATCATTATGGACAATTGCAATAAAACTACTAGCATGTGTCTTATTAGAATTGCAAGAATGTGCCTTAAAGGATACGTTAGGGTTTGCCTTAGCTCCCCCCATAGATGTGCTTGGTCTTTTGTCCTTGTGAGGTTGCCTCCCCCTTGGACATTGACTCCTATAATGTCCCCTTTGCTTGCATTGGAAGCACACCACGTGCTCCTTGCCCTTGCGTATCGGGACTCCGGCTTCCTTGACTTTTGGTGCCGGTGGAGTCTTCCTAATGTTGATACAGTCTGACCTGGCTGTTGTTTTGATGTTGACACTGATTTAAGTTTGTATCAGATGTTAATTAAACTCGGTTTGATTAATGATCAAGGTTGATCAAGTGGAAGGGAAAAGTCCAAGTTGGAAACTTGGCACGCGAAGTCGGAGAGAGCTCATTCTCCGGACTAGGTCAGAGAGGGCTCGGTAGCTCGTTCTCTGGACCTGACGAAGTCGAAGAGGGCTCGGTAGCTCGTTCTCCGGACTAGGTCGGAGAGGGCTCGGTAGCTCGTTCTCCGGACCAGGTCAGAGAGGGCTCGGTAGCTCGTTCTCTGGACCGGACGAAGTCGGAGAGGGCTCGGTAGCTCGTTCTCTGGACTAGGTCAGAGAGGGCTCGGTAGCTCGTTCTCTGGACCAGACGAAGTCGGAGAGGGCTCGGCAGCTCATTCTCCGGACTAGGTCAGAGAGGGCTCGGGAGCTCGTTCTCAGATCAATCCTAGTATCACATAGGCGTTAGATCGGTCAACAGACCGATCCAGTGATACTTTGGATGAATGATCGGTCCACAAACCGATCTAGTGAAACTCAAGTTTCTGATCGGTCTGGTGACCGATCAGGAAACACTCAGTAGCACACTGAGTGTAATCTGATCGGTCTGTAGACCGATCAGGAAACACTCAGTGAGCCACTGAGTGCAATCTGATCGGTCTCCAAGACCGATCAGGAGATGCTACTGCGAAAGAAGAAAGGCAGGGATCGGTCGTGGAGACCGATCCAGCTGCGGCCTGATCGGTCTCCACGACCGATCAGACAAGCAGTGGACCGATCAGGATAAGTCCTGATCGGTCCATGGATCGGTCTGGTGACCGATCCACACACGATCCCTATTGTTCGCTGTTTCTGCGATTCCTCCACTGCATTTGATCTGCCTGATTCATGTAATATAACCTCTGTGCTGTTAGCTTTTGAGTTTGCAGGATCACAGGTATCATTCCAAGCTTAAATTCAAATTAAGTCCATAAGAGGAATACGATAAATGACCTTTCTGCTGTGATTCGCGGCGCATGGTGCATTTGAAGCATCAACGGCTACTGGTGTGATCTGGCTGCGATCTGCTTGACTCTCAGAAGACACCAGTGAAGACTGTGATTTTATTGGTGTGAGTTCAGGGAACCAGATAAGGAGGAAGAGGGATTGGCTGGAGCGATGATTCGGTGCAGCTTGACCACGATCCGTGACAGCGGAGAACAGGGGCTTAAGAAGCAGTAAAAAGCGAGAGGAAAGAACAACAAATAAGTAAGAAAGAAAAAGAAACTGTGTGTGCTAAGTTCTTGAGCTCTCGTGTGAGAAACTGCGATCTGTGAGTTCGAAACACTGATCTTCGCGTGGTTGTAAGCGATTAGTTCATTCTTCTTTGCCACCGAGCTCTGTAAGTCTTGTGCTTTAACATATATATTTCTTGAGACTTTGTGGAGAGGTTACTCCACCGAGAAGGAGGATCTTTAGCCGGAATTTATCTGGGGTGCGATCTACCGAAGATCAAGGAGTCGTCCACCTTACGGACACGCCGAGGAGTAGGGGCAAGTTATCCCCGAACCTCGTAAATCCGTGTGTTAGTGTGCTTGTTTCCTTTTGTTTTAGTTTCCTAATTCCGCTGTGCTAACAAGTTTCTCTGTAGAAAGTTTTGTTTAAGTTTTTAAGAGGCTATTCACCCCCCTCTAGCCATCTAAGATCCTAACACCTAATCCTCTTTGGACATTTACTTTTGTAATGCCCATATTCCCTATACTCAAAGCACATTATATGTAATTTACTTGAAATTAAGTTGCTTGAGTTACCTAGGGTTGAGGATGGATATAAGCTCTCTCCTTCATCCCTTCCGGAGGTAGAGGCTTCTTCTTCTTGCTCCAATCTTGAAGAAGAACTCTCCTCCTCTTCTTCCTTAGATGTTGAGTAGCCCTCAACTTCTAATTCCATACCTCCATGATGTGAGCTACTTGGCTCACTTGACTCCTCTTCATGACTTGAATTGGAGCTCTCCTCATGGAACTTAGCCAAGTTGTTCCACAACCCCTTGGCATTGTTGTATATGTTGGTGCCTTTGTAGGCCGGCAAGAGGGGAGGGGTGAATTGCCCTACAAATTAAAACACGAACCTTTCTCGGATTTCAACTATATAATGAACACTTGTAATAAATAAATAAAAGAGACTAAGTAAAGAAAAACAGACACTGGAGTTTTACTTGGTTTGCAATCAGGGGATTGCTAATCCAAGGAATGTAAGCGCACTATCTGATTCTCCTCTGGGCGGAGTAGCCTCTTACAGCGTTGAACGTACAAGAAGAAAAGTAAAGCACACAGAAGTTGATTACAAGTTCGTCGTTCTGATTAATTGATTTGCTTCTGGACCAAGGCTATATTTATAGCCTTGGTGGCGCCCTGAGGGTTCCCTGGAGAGATAAAACTTTATCCCCAACGTTCAGATCGAGTTTGACTCGATCTGGTCAAAATTCCGGGCGCCCGGACCCCAAAAGTCAACTCTGGTTGACTTTTTCCGTCTGGACGCTCCGCCGGTTCAGCTCGTCTCGGTCCGGGTCTTTTTCGGCTCCACTAGCTTGGGTGATCTCGGCCATCGGAATAGGGCTCACCGAACCCATGTTCCCTTCTCCTCGGCGATCGTCTCCTTCTCTCGAACGCCGCGCACGTTCTTCTCGTCCACCGGTGTACTCTTCCGCGGACACCTCGTCCCTCGAACGCACCGAGCCCGTCGGCTCTCTCCCGTGCCATCCTTCTCGCTAGCCGCGTCTTCCGCTCGACTTCCTGTGTTCCTAAGTTCCTGCACACTTAGACACAAGGGTTAAACAACGCAGGACCTAACTTAACTTGTTTGATCACATCAAAACACCTCGGGGTTCCAACAATCTCCCCCTTTTTGATGTGAGCAACCCAAGTTAAGCTAGGGAAAAACAGATGCAATAAAAATAATTTATTTGTAATTAAGTCCAAAGATATTTCATAACAAAAATTTATATCCCTCCCCCTAGACTTAACATTCTTCTCCCCCTTTGATCACATTAAAAATAGGGGTTCTTTAAACAAGTCTAAGGTAAAAAAAATTTAAGTAAATTCTCATAAAACTTTCTAAGACAATTAATTTTAAACTTAAAAATTAATTTTAAGACAATGTTTCAAAAGAGAATATTTAGAAAAAAAATTCTAAGTCAATATTCAGAATATCTTTTATCTAATTTCATAAAAGATTTCTAAGGTAATTTTCAAAGGAAAATGTCTAAGACAATATTCATAGAAAAATTTCTAAGTTACAAAAAATATCTAAGTCAATAATTATCAGAAATTTTCTAAGTAAAAAAAAATTATTATTATTATTATTTTATTTTTTTTAAATATTTTCTAACACAAATTGAATAACTCTTTTAAAGCATTAGGTAAATTAAATTAATGCTTTTTCAGTTAGTCAATTAAACTTTTCATTTCGATACTTGACTTCCAGATCGTGGCGAGGCACTAGGCCTTCTTGGTTATTGGAGCAACAATCACTTCCTTAGACAAAGCCTCATAATGAAATTAGTCGTTTAATTTCCTTGCTGAAACTGCTAAGTCTAAATTAAACAAGTTTTTGGAACCCAGTAGAGGTTCCTACCTACAGGGTTAACCAAGTATTTCCTAGGTACATAGATTTTTGATATATTTCTAATTTGACTTTGATGAAATCTATAGTACCAATTTAAACCTCTATAATTTCTAAAAGTAGGAATATTTGAACTTTTATATTTTTTCAATCTTTCTATTTCTTCTTTTAGTTTTTCATTTTCAATTTTCAATTTATCAAAATCCTCTATAAGACATGATTTTGCTAAAATTCTTTTTGTTTCCAAAATTTCATTTTTTAATTTGATATTTTCATTTTCTAATTTATACATGGATTTAGTCATTGCCTTAATGCCAGAATAAAGTTGATCAGGGGGTAAGAGGCATACCTCACTTACCATATCGGACTTGAAGCCTGAATCTTCCCCTGCTTCGCTGACTTCATCTGAGGTCACTCCCCCTTCATCGATGCTAGGTTCTGATGAGCTTTGCCCTTCGTAACTTGCCATCAGCGCTATCCCAGCATATTCTTGAGTTTCTGATTCGGATGAAGAAGTGTCGTCCCAAGTTGCTTTTAGGTTGTGTTTCTTGGGTGTCTTCATTTTGACCTTCTTGAGTTCTGGGCAGTCTTCCCTTAGGTGTCCCTCCTTCTGACACTGGTAGCACCGTACCTTTCTTCTACCTTTTTGATTCTTTTTATTCTGCATTTTAAATTTATTAGATCTAAAAAACTTTTTAAAGTTTCTTACCATGTACGCTTCTTGATCGTCTTCGGAGTCTGACTCGGGTTCATCCTTGTTGGTTGCGTTCAGCGCCATAGTCTGGGTTGTGTCCTTTGATATCTCTGCACATCTAGTTTCGTGTAATTCAAGGGTAGAAAAACATTCCTCTAATGTACTTACCTCCAAATCTTTTGAGATGTAGTAGGCGTCGATGATTGAAGTCCACTCCGGAGTTCGAGGAAATGCGTTGAGTGCGTAGCGTATTATCCCGATTTGATACCTTTTCTCCGAGGTTCTCGAGACTAGTAATTAGTTCTTTTACCTTCGCGTGTAGACGGGCTACTTTCTCACCTTTTTCCAGACGGATGTTCATCAGTTTGTTACGGAGGATGTCCCTTCTAGCGAGCTTTGCTTCGGACGTGCCTTCGTGGAGTTCCAAGAACTTCTCCCAAAGTTCTTTAGCAGACACATAGTTTCCGATGCGATTGACCTCTTGAGGTGGTAACACACTCAGCAGGTGATGTTCCGCACGGCTGTTTGCTACCGACTCATTCTGCTCCTTCTTTGTCCAATCGCTCTCTTCTTTTTCTTTTCCATCTTTATCTACTGGAGCTATAAAACCATATTTCATAATAAACCGAATTTCAAAATCTGTTTTAGGAATACCTCCATCTGACGCTCAGTCTGCGAAGTTCCCCTCGAATTTTGGTGGGACGATACTTGGTCCGGCCATCTTGTTGCTTCGATCGGCGGTTAGTCCTCCTGAAGCGTCCTTGCTCTGATACCACTTGTTGGTGCCTTTGTAGGCCGGCAAGAGGGGAGGGGTGAATTGCCCTACAAATTAAAACACGAATCTTTCTCGGATTTCAACTATATAATGAGCACTTGTAATAAATAAATAAAAGAGACTAAGTAAAGAAAAATAGACACCAGAGTTTTACTTGGTTTGCAATCAGAGGATTGCTAATCCAAGGAATGTAAGCGCACTATCTGATTCTCCTCTGGGCGGAGTAGCCTCTTACAGCGTTGAACGTACAAGAAGAAAAGTAAAGCACACAGAAGTTGATTACAAGTTCGTCGTTCTGATTAATTGATTTGCTTCTGGACCAAGGCTATATTTATAGCCTTGGTCGGGGCGCCTGGAAGGGTTCCGGGCGCCCTGGGGGGATAAAACTTTATCCCCCAACGTTCAGATCGAGTTTGACTCGATCTGGTCAAAAACCTCATTCCGGGCGCCCCGGACCCCAAAAGTCAACTCTGGTTGACTTTTTCCGTCTGGTCGCTCCGCTTCGGTTCAGCTCGTCTCGGTCCGGGTCTTTTGTTCCGGCTCCACTAGCTTGGGTGATCTCGGCCATCCGGAATAGGGCTCACCCGAACCCATGTTCCGGCCTTCTCCTCGAGCAGCCTTCCTTCCCGGTTTCTCGTCCCTCGAACGCCGCGCACGTTCTTCTCGTCCACCGGTGTACTCTTCCGCGGACACCTCGTCCCTCGGACGCACCGAGCCCGTCGGCTCTCTCCCGTGCCGTCCTTCTCGCTAGCCGCATCTTCCGCTCGACTTCCTGTGTTCCTAAGTTCCTGCACACTTAGACACAAGGGTTAAACAACGCAGGACCTAACTTAACTTGTTTGATCACATCAAAACACCTCGGGGTTCCAACAGTATCCACCTATCTTACACAAGATATCATTAGGTAATGAAAATTCAAAGATTTTCGTTACCTCGTCGTTGATTATGGATTGGTGGATTTGTTCCTTCGTCCACTTCTTTTTCTCGAGAGGTTCTCCTTCTTTATCCACCGGAGGAATAAAACCTACTTGTACACAATTCTAATTTACTAGGTTAGTCATAAGAAAATACTTCATTCTTACCTTCCAATACGCGAAGTTGTCGCGATCGTAGAAGGGTGGAATCGTGACGTCTTCTCCAAGTTGATCCATTCTCTAACTCGTGCTCCCCCGGGTGTTAATCCGACGAAGAGCGACCTGGCTCTGATATCACTTGTTAGGACCTTCGGACGCGGCTAGAGAGGGGGGGTGTGAATAGTCGACCCCAAATTCACGTTTCTTCCTACAATTTGAGTTAGCGCAGCGGAAATAGAAAGTAGAAACGAAAATGGAGAAGATCAAACCTCAAACGCGACGATATAACGAGGTTCGGAGATGATACTCCTACTCCTCGGCGTATTCGTAAGGTGGACGAATCCTATCAATCCGTCGGTGGATGAGACCCCGAAAAACAGGCTAATAAAAACTCCTTCTGGGTGGAGAAACCTCGCCACAATCTCTCTTGTAACAGCAAGATCGGAGTACAAAGATAAAGCAAGAAGCCAAGAACAATATGAATGTAAAAATACTAGTTTGCTTGCCTTCTCGTCGACTGGTGATGAAGCAACCACTTCACGCCAACAACAGCAGCAACTGATCAGTTGGAGTCCAGCCGAGGGAAGCTCACACGAAGCTTCAGTAATAGAGAGCTCAGCAAAGCTCTAATCGCAAGGAACAAGAAGGAGCAAGAAGAAGTTGTCTCCTCTACTGTAGAGGCCCTTGATTTATATGAACCTGCAAAGAAGAAGAAAGAAGAAATCTAGCCGTTGTGTCTCAACGGCTAGACCTGGACCGATCAGGCTCCACCCTGATCGGTCCAGGATGGATCTGATCGGTCAGGGGATTGATCAGGCCCTACGCTGATCGGTCCCCAGACCGATCCCAACTCTCACAGAGAGTTGGTTGCGATCCCTGATCGGTCTGTGGACCGATCAGGCCCTAGGCTGATCAGTCCCCAGACCGATCCCAACTCTCACAGAGAGTTGGTTGCCAGAGCCCTGATCGGTCTGTGGATCGATCAGGCCATTCCTTCTCCCAATCTGTTTGGTTTCTGATCGGTCACCAGATCGATCAGATGACCCAGTGTATCACTGGATCGGTCAGCAGACCGATCCAGATACCCATAGTATCACTGGATCGATCAGCAGACCGATCCAATTTCCCAGCCTTAAACCTAAAGCCTTCCTGATCTAGAGAACGAGCTACCGAGTCCTCTCTGACCTAGTCCGGAGAACGAGCTACCGAGCCCTCTCCGACTTCCACGTCCGGTCCAGAGAACGAGCTACCGAGCCCTCTCTGACCTAGTCCGGAGAACAAGCTACCGAGCCCTCTCTGACTCCATCCAGTCCAGAGAACGAGCTACCGAGCCCTCTCTGACCTAGTCCGGAGAACGAGCTACCGAGCCCTCTCCGACTCCGTCCAGTCCAGAGAACGAGCTACCGAGCCCTCTCCGACCTCCCATGCCAACCTTCCATACTTGGACTTTTCCCCGTGCCAAGCTCCCTGCTTGGACTTTTCCCGCGCCAAGCTCCCTGCTTGGACTTTTCCGTGCCAAGTCTCCATCCTTGGACTTTTCCCGTGCCAAGCTCCCTGCTTGGACTTTTCCCGTGCCAAGTCTCCATACTTGGACTTTTCCCGTGCCAAGCTCCCTGCTTGGACTTTTCCCGTGCCAAGTCTCCATACTTGGACTTTTCCCGTGCCAAGCTCCCTGCTTGGACTTTTCCCGTGCCAAGTCTCCATACTTGGACTTTTCCCGTGCCAAGCTCCCTGCTTGGACCTTTCCGTGCCAAGTCTCCATACTTGGACTTTTCCCGAATCAGGTCAACACAAGTTGGGTCAACCAGGTCAACCTTGACCAAAGGTTGCACCCACAATCCCCCAAGTTCCTATTTTTGTCAAACATCAAAATATAACTTCTCTATTCTTGTCAAACATCAAAATATACCTCGAGTCAGGTCAACTCGAGTCGGGTCACCTAGGTTAACCTTGACCTAAGGTTGCACCAACAGAATCCACCACTTGATCGATGCGAGGTAGAGGATAATAATCCTTTGGACAAGCTTTATTAAGATCTCGAAAATCTATGCATACTATCCATTTGTTTCCAGGCTTGGAGACCAGGACCACATTAGACAATCAACTAAGGAATTACACTTCCTGGATATAACCAGCTTTTAGTAATTTATCCACCTCTTCCTTGATGATTTTATTCTTATCAGCTCCAAAATCCCGCTTCCTTTGTTTGATCGGTCGAGCATCAGGATATACATGAAATGCATACTCCATAACCATGGGAGATACTCCTGTCACTTCCTTGGGCGTCCAGGCAAATACATCATTATTGTGTATTAAACATTGTATCAGCTCAGCTTTCAGTTTTGGTTCCAGATCTGATGCCACATGAGTAGCAGCTTCCAGTCAACCAACTTGGATCTGTACATCCTCCTTTTCTTCATATACCAGGGTAGAAGGCCCCTCCTGGATGGCATTGACCTCCATTCTTTGCATCTTTCATGCGACATTAGTCTTCACCCTGACTATCTCCACGTAGCAGTTGCCCACTACTAATTGATCACCCTTTACCTCCCCTACTTGATCATCCACAGGAAATTTGATTTTCTGACAAAAAGTAGAAATGACCGTCCGGAATTCATTTAGGGTCGGTCGACCCAAGATAACATTATATGCAGAGGGCATATACACCACCATGAAATACGACCGGTGCGTTCTCATTAAGGGCTCATCTTCTAGAGATATAGCTAATTTTATTTGACCCAACGACTGAACTTTATTTCCAGTAAACCTATATAGACGAGTTACCATGGGCTGTAGCTCGCTCGGATCTATCTGCAACTGATCAAAAGTTTATTTGAAGATAATATTAATTGAACTATCAGTATCAATAAAAGTATGAGAAATGTTATAATTGACTATAACAACCTTGATTATTAATGCATCATCATGGGGCACTTCTACCCCCTCCAGATCTCTGAGTCCAAAACTAATTTCTGGTCCGACCGCCTTTTCTGCACTGCATCCCACAGTATGAATTTTCAATCGTTGAACATGTGATTTCCTCACTCGGTTAGAATTACCATCTGTCGGTCCTCCAACTATCATGTTAATATTACCCCGGGGCGCGTTGCTGTGATTTTTTTCTTGTCGAGCTGATGTTACTTCTTGTTGTGCCTGATCGGGTGCTTGAGCTTGCTCGTCTCTGAGTCCAAAACTAATTTCTGGTCCGACCGCCTTTTCTGCACTGCATCCCATAATATGAATTTTCAATCGTTGAACATGTGATTTCCTCACCCAATTAGAATCACCATCTGTCGGTCCTCCAGCTATCATGTTAATATTACCGCGGGGCGCATTGCTGTGATTTTTTCTTGTCGAGCTGATGTTACTTCTTGTTGTGCCTGATCGGGTGCTTGAGCTTGCTCGGCCGAGAGTGGTAGAACTCCTACCTGTAACTCAGCTATCCGGTACTCTAGCTTAAGAGGACTATCCTGCCTCAAGTATTGTCGATGATTTAGGGCTGGAGAACGCCGCTGATATCGAGGATTACGAGCTTGTTAATTTCTCAGGGTATAACAATTTTCTGTACTGTGGGTACTCATTAAATGATATGTACACCACCTTCGTGGGATCTCTTGAGGAACCCCCACGTGTTGCACAGCTTGAGATCACGGTTCAGGATGTCGTTGGGAAGGAACTGCGCGAGGCCCCTTGTGTGGCTGAGTAGGTACCACCAAACGTTCCACATTTGGAGCAGAAGTGGGAGTAGCAACTTCCTTTTTCCGAGCAGCTTGAGCTTCCTCCACATTAATAACTCAGTCGCTCACTCGATCAATAAATCAAAAATTAACCGGAGGGTTTCTGACCAAATTCTTAAAGAAATCATTATCATTAAGCCCTTGAGAAAAGGCGCTTACCAAGATCTCAGTGGTAGCCGTGGGTGCATCTATAGCTACCTGATTGAACCTTTTAATATAGGCTCAAATAGATTCCTTCGGCCCCTGCTTAATTGAAAAGAGACTTCAGGGGGTCTTGTGATATCGTCAATTATTGAAAAAATGATGAAGAAATACATTGCAAAACTCCTTGAAACAACTAATAGAATTATCTGGTAATCGCTTGAACCACCTTTGAGTTGCTCCTCCAAAGGTAGTAAAGAGCATTCGATATTTAACACCGTCGGTAAATTGTTGAAGGAGCGACACATTTTTGAATTTAAGAAGATGATATTCTAGATCAATTGTTCCAGAATATTCTCTGATATTTAAGTTTTGATAATGCTACGGCAAAGGATCATCCAGCACTCGCTGAGAAAATGGAGTAAAATTCTCTCAGGAGAACTATCACTGGCTACGATCTTCCCTTTGTGTTTATCCCGTATAGGTGCTTTGTTGAGACTATTGGTGGCCAGCTATCGAAGGAATTGAATGACCCTGCACAAATTAAAATGAAAAATACCCTTCTTTGACTTATAACTTAAACAAACACTTGCATAAATAATTAAATAAACAGAAAGACGAGGCTCACAGGATTTACTTGGTTACAACCGGGGAGGTTGTTAATCCACGAAAGTTGAAGCGCAATAAAGATCTCCTTCAAGTAGAGAAGCCTCTTACAGCATTCAAGCACAGAAAATGAGAAGCTAAACTAAACAATAAAAGCGTACAAGTGTTGAATATCAAATTGCTTGTTCTGTTTTCAAAAGCTTCTGGACCAAGGCTGTATTTATAGTCGTGGTCGGGGCGCCTGGAAGGGGATAAAACTTTATCCCCTTCGCAGCGGATCACGGTCAAATGTCATCTGGTCAAAAGTCGCATTCCGGGCGCTCGGTCCCTTAAAGTCAACAAAGTAGACTTTTTACAGTCTGGGCTCTCTGCTCCGATTCTGTTCGCCTTAGTCTAGATCTTCCGCTCTACTCGCTTGGGTGATTTCGGCCAACCGAAATAAGGCTCATCCGAATCCAATTTCGGCCTTCTCGAGCAAGCTTCCACTCCAGCTTTTCATCCCTCAGAATCGTCGCGTGCTTCCTTCTCGTCCGTCAGCGTACTCATCCACAGCTTTTCGTCCCTCGGACGCACGAGCCCATCGGCTCTCTCCCGTGCCGACCTTCTCGCTGGCTGCGTCTCTTGCTCCTCGAGTAATCTTTCGCTCCGGCTTCTCATCCCTCGGAAACACCACACGCTCCCTTCTCATCCGCCGGTGTACTCTTCCGCAGCACCTCGTCCCTCAGACGCACCGAGCCCGTCGACTCTCTTTCTCCAGTGTCGTCCTTCTCGCTAGCTGTGTCTTCCACTCAACTTCCTGCACTCCTAAGTTCATGCACACTTAGACACAAGGTCAAAACACCACATGATCTAACTTAACTTGTTTGATCACATCAAAACAACCTGGGGTTCCAATAATCTCCTCCTTTTTGATGTGAGCAACCCAAGTTAAATTAGGGTAAATCAACATAAATCAAGAGTAATAAATTTTGTATGAAAGTGCAAAAAATTGATTTACCTCCCCCTAGACTTAATATTTTCCTTCCCCCCCCCCCTGATCACATAGAAAAAGGGTTTCAAAAAAATCTAAGGGTAATAATTTTGAAAATTTTAAAAATTTCGAAGATTATTTTTGATATCACAAAATATTGCAATCATTTTTGAAAAAGAATTTTAAGCGGAAAAAAAATTCTAAGTTAGACAACTTTGGAAAATATTTGAGAATTTTCTAAAAATATTTGAATAATTATTTAAAGCAAAAAATATTTTTGTAAAAATTTTTAAGTGAAATTAAAGCAGAAAAAAAATTTCTAAGTTAAAAATTTTGCAAAAAAATTTTTGCAAGTAAAAATATTTTTAAGAATTTTTTAAAAAAATTGAGTAACCCTTTAAAGCATTATCTAATTTCAATTTAATGCTTTATCTGTTAGTCAATTAAACACTTTATTTTCAATATTTGACTTTCAAGCTGTGGCGAGGTAGTAGGCCTTCTTCATTATTGGATCATTAACCACTTCTAAACAAAACCTCATAAGGAAATTAAATGTTTAATTTTCTCGCTGAAAGTGCTAAATCTAAATTAAGGTTCAAGTAAGACAAAACTTAGGAACCCAATATAGGTTCCAGCCAACTGGATTAATTATATATTTCTTAGGGACATATTTATTTGAAATATTTCTAATTTGTCACTTATGGTATCTAAGGTACCAATTTAATCCATAAAACTTTCTAATATGTTGATTATTTGAATATGCATGATTTTTCAAAATATCTACTTGCATTTTCAAATTATCATTTTCTAATTTTAATTTATCATTTTCTACTTCTAATCTTTTAAGATCTTCCAACAGACGAGATTTATCTAAAGTTAATTTCAGCTTTTTATTTTATTTTTCTAGCATGCAACAATATTTAGTTAATAATTTAACAAATTTAAACATTTGGTCAGGTGGTAGAGACTGTACCTGACTTACTTTGTCGATCTCTGATCCTCCCCCTGTAGAGCTGCTTTCCTCCGAAGATTCTCTCCCTTCATCGATGCTCATCTAGGATGAGCTTTCTGTATCCTCGGGAAGGAGTTCGGCTATAAGGGTTGTCCTGGCAATTTCTTCGGTCTCCGATTCTTCTGACGACGACTCGATGTCCATCGAGGAGTCGGATTCGGCTTCAATCGGTTCTTCGTGGAGCTTCAAGAATTTTACCCAGAGTTCTTTTGCACTTTGATAGTTGTCGATTCTGTTGAGATCCTCCACTGGTAGTACACTTATGAGATGATATACAGCCTTATCGTTTGACATGAAATCGTCGCGCTGCTCTTTGGTCCAGAGATGTTTTTCAATTTCTTCTTCGTTCGCATTCTTTGGTGGTTCATAACCATATTTCATTATTAGTAAAAATGTCGAAATCTGTTTTAAGAAATAGCTCCATTCGTCGCTTCCAAAATGCGAGCTCCCCCTCGAACGTTGGTGGAGATATGTTAGCTCCGACCATCTCGTTACTTCAGTCGACGGTTAGTCCTTCTAAGACGTCGTGGTTCTGATACCACTTGTTGGGACCGTTGGTGGCCGGCTATCGAAGGGATTGAATGATCCTGCACAAATTAAAACCAAAATACCCTTCTCTGACTTATAACTTAAACAAACACTTGCATAAATAATTAAATAAACAGAAAGACGAGACTCACCGAATTTACTTGGTTACGACCGGGGAGGTTGTTAATCCACGGAAGTTGAAACGCAATAAAGATCTCCTTCAGCGGAGAAGCCTCTCACAGCATTCAAGCACAGAAAATGAAAAGCTAAACTAAACAATAGAAGCGTACAAGTGTTGAATTTCAAATTTGTTGTTCTGTTTTTAAAAGCTTCTGGACCAAGGCTGTATTTATAGCCTTGGTCGGGAAGCTTGGAGGGTTTCAGGCACTTGGAAGGGGATAAAGTTTTATCCCCTTCGTAGTGGATCACGATCAAATGACATCTAATCAAAAGTCGCATTCCGGGCGCCCGAACCCTTAAAGTCAACTTTGTTGACTTTTTACGATTTAGGCTCTCTGCTCCAGTTCTGTTTGCCTCAGTCTAGATCTTCCGCTCCGCTCGCTTGGGTGATTTTGGCCAACCAAAATAACGCTCACCCGAATCCAATTTCGGTCTTCTCAAGCAAGCTTTCGCTCTGACTTCTCGTCCCTCGGAATCATTGTCTGCTTCCTTCTCGTTCGCCAGCGTACTCATCCACAGTTCTTCGTCCCTCGGACGCACCGAGCCCGTCAGCTCTCTCCCATGCCGACCTGCTCGCTAGCTGCGTCTCTTGCTCCTCGAGTAATCTTCCGCTTCGGCTTCTCGTCCCTCGGAAACACTGCACGCTCCCTTCTCGTCCGCCGGTGTACTCTTCCGCAGCACCTCGTCCCTCAGACGCACCGAGCTCGTCAGCTCTCTTTCTCCAATGTCGTCCTTCTTGCTAGTTGTGTCTTCCACTCGACTTCCTGCACTCCTAAGTTCATGCACACTTAGACATAAGATTCAAAACACCACAGAACCTAACTTAACTTGTTTGATCACATCAAAACAACCTAGGGTTCCAACACGCTTCTCCAAAAGATTCTTATGGAGCTTCCCTTCGTCCTCCTTGCTCAAAAGGTGTATGAAGAAATACTCGAGGGCGTCGAACTGGGGAGAGAGGAGTAGGAAGCAAACAAGTAGGATCCTCCTCCTCTCCCCTTCTCGCCCTTGGATAAGCGGTTGTTGATATTGTTGGATTTAGAGCTACAAGCAATGCCCCACAGCATTAACTTGTTGTTGTTACTGCAATATTTTCTATATTCTAGTGTTGATGAGTAACTCTATATCTTCTTACATCATAGTTATGGTGTTAGGTTTCCCAGCTTCTTCTATCTCGTAGCTTCAAATTCAGGTGAAGATTCCAACAGACGATGTCAAATTTGTTCCTGTCTGAAATCTGTGAGAAGGTGCGTTGGCTTCGATGAACTAGGGTTTCTAGGACGATGAACTCCTAAAGATATGGAAGAACTCCTCAACGATCCTACGCACAGTGAGATGAGCCAACAAAGTGTTAGTGATCTAAGACCGGGGTGGGGATCCTTGGCTAGGTCCTCCGATGCTCAAGTCAGTTCCTCTCTCGAAGGTGGAAGAAGAAGGAGAAGAAGAAGAAGTGTAGTAACTGAAGTACTTAGAAACAGAGTTTCAGATGTGAGAACTTGCTTACCTTGCCAACGAAGAGGATCCTCCTTTTTATACTATCTCATATAACCTCCGTAATTATGAGGTGACCCCTAGTTTGTTAGAATTTGTTAGAAGATGAAATCATACTTTACGTTTCATGCAATAATCCTTTAAGGAATCTTTTTTTAGCCCAAATGTACCTTTTTTGTTGTTTGTGACTTATATTCCTAATGAAGTATGCATAAGAACACGTCACTGTAACTATAGAAGCTTCTAGAGAATATTTCCCGTCAAATCTGCCAAGTTGTCATACTTGTGTGTTATCTTCTGTTACACATGTTTCCTTCGATCGTTCAAGCCATCACATATATTATGAGAATACCCTCTGTTAAGCATGTTCTGGTCGATCATTCAAGTCGATCGCATATATACTGAGAATACCATCTGTTAAGCATGCATGTCTTGACCGGTCGCTCAAGCCGGTCGCACATATACTGAAAATACCTTCTGTTAAACATGTTTAGGCCGAGAATGTATTAAAAGCTATATAAGGCTAAGTGTCTTTATGCTCGGTCGGCCTTTATCCGGCCTAGCGCATGTAAACACATTGGTGCTCGCTCGGTCTTCATTCGGCCGATAATATACTAAAAGTTGTATAAAACTAAGTGCCTTTATGCTTGGCCGGGCTTTGTTCGGTCGAGCACATGTAAGCACATTAGTGCTCGCTTGGCCTTCACTCGGCCGGTAATATACTGAAAATTGTATAAGGCTATGTGCCTTTATGTTCGGCCAAGCTTTGTTTGGCCGAGCACATGTAAGCACATTAGTGATCGCTTGACCTTCACTCGGGCGATAATATACTGAAAGTTATATAAAACTAAGTGTCTTTATGCTCAGCTGGACTTTGTTCGACCGAGCACATATAAGCACATTGGTGCTCACTCGACCTTCATTCAACTGATAATATATTAAAAGCTTTGTAAGATCAAGTACCTTTCCGCTCGATCAGGCTTCGCCTGACCGAGCGCCTACAAAAAGCCTTTTATTTGGTCGTTCATTATTTTATTACTCCTACATTCACCCAGCTATAGATCCTTCCTATCTTTTTCGATCATGACTTCTACTTCATTCGACATGCCAACCTATCATATATATATATATATATATATACCTCCTCTATTCAAGTTGGAAATCATATCCTCCATTGGATTTGAAAGAAATTATCATCCCTAATTCTGAATTTTCAAATAATAATATTAATATTTAGAGTTTGATGAGAATGAGACACTTAAATATAAAATAGATGATTATTAATTGTAATAAAAAAGATGATTATACTCATGTCAAGTGTTTCTCATAGTTCGTCATCAAATTATATAAAAAAAGATAAATTATAAGATCAACTTATAACCGACCACTAACTTAACTAAAAGATAAGAAATTTATTTCTCAAGAACATGTACATATAGATGATTAGTAAAAATAGACCGAGAATAATAAATGAAACTTATATTATAGGATATCCCACGTAAAAATTATATATATTTTTGGTTGATATAAACACGTTTAACTATTAAAAAAATTTAAAGAGTGCATTTTGATAATTCATATAAATATTAAAAGGTTTTTCTTCATATTAATAAAATAGTAAGGTGCATTTTGGAGGAGGGCAGCTAAAACTCTTAAAACAAATGAAAATAAAAGTCGTATTTTGAAAATTTTATTTATTCATTCCCCACGGCCATAAGTTTCAGAGCCATTCCTGCAAAAAATATTCAGCAAAAAAAAAATAATAACTACGACATTAATTGCAGTCACGATTGCACAAAAGCTGAAGATCGCGACAATAATGGAGGATACGGGCGAGGAAAATGGCATCAGGTTTGGGCCGTCGTAACAGAGGCAAATGCATTACGGCAACAACTCCTCCGTCCTCGCCGGGATTCCAATCGTATCGCGCCAGCCCTTTAGATACGCAGCCTCGCCCCTGTTCATCTCCATCTCGCCCGACGCCCTCTCCCAGCTCGACCACGAAGTCGAAAGGAGCGACCTTTCGGACGATTTCGCTATCGGAGCGGTTCCTTTTTCCCCAAATCGGAAGCGGAAAGGAGTCATCTTGCTGAACTTTTAGGTCGAAATCGATCCGCTCGAAGTAGTTCCTTTTTCCCATCCGAACCGGAAAGGAGCATCTTTTTTAACTTTTTAAGTCACAATCTAAACCCTTTTCTCGAGTTTCGGAACCAACCTAAACCAGATAGATCCTTTACGCGCTTCAAGTTCTTATTGTTGCTGTGTCACTCCGGCGACGAAGAAAAAGGCAGATTTTATTCTGAATACTGAAGAGAATCTAACGCCCGTATCTTGTGAGTTTGATTTCATTCATCTTATTTTTATTTAGTTCTCAGACTTTCCTTGTTAATCAAAAGGGTGAATCGGAATTCAGAATGAATCACTCTTACCTTTCGTGTTCAGATTAAAGATTTACTATGTTGAAGAGGAGATCCAGATCGGTAGGCGGCAAGGAGGGCTTCACGATGTCTGATTCGAACTCTCCTCAATCTCCCTCTGCGAGCAATAACTTCAGCAAGCTCGCTGCTTCCTCCCATTTGCTCTTCCGGAGCTTCTCCTCCAAGAGGTTCGCAGACATCGAGGCAGCCGTGAGCCCGACCTCCATACTCGAGACCCGGCCCTTCTCCTCCTTCTGCAGCATCTCGAACTCCGATAGGCAGACAAAGAAGCCTCCTTTTGACGCCGTCGAGCCCATCGGCCTTGGCATAGTCGACGCACTCAATGGGGAAAAAGCCAGAAAGAACTCCGAGCGCAGAATGGTCATCTTTGGGTCGCAATTGAGCGTTCGGATTCCCTCCAATGGCTCTGTCGAGTTTCCGAATTCTCCAATCGAGTTCGGGGTCAAGAACAAGGAGTCTCAATTGGCTCTCTTCTCCCTCGCCCGGAAATCCTCCGGCCATGAGGTACCTACCGTCTCTGGGTCCATCTCCATGAGTGAGATGGAGCTCTCGGAAGACTACACTCGTGTGATCTCACACGGGCCAAATCCGAAAACCACTCACATCTTCGGCAATCGCATCGTGGCGAGCTGCGGCGATGAATCCAGCACCACAAGGAAGGAGAATTACCATGGCGCTGATTCCGCAGATGGATTTTTGACTTCTTGCCATGCATGCAAGAGGATTCTTGGAGAAGGGATCGATATCTTTATATACAGGTCAGTGTTCTTCGAACTTCTGCTTGAAACAAAGTTACTGAAATCTCTAGAGTTCGCCATGATCCCTGTCGATTACTTCTGTGATTCTGATCACCATGCAAAACTGTAACAGTTCTCCGATGATTAAGTATTTGTTAGTGTGATAATTGAACAAGCTGTTTTATTCAAATTCTGTGATAATTGAAGTAATATCACTGCTCATGGATCGCCATGATTAACCAAGATTAAACACTACTTTCTCTGTTCATTGTAAGGTGTTCTATCATTTGTATGGTAACATTTCAGTAATGTTTCTTTCAGAGGGGAGAAAGCATTTTGCAGCATCGAGTGTCGGCAACGCGAGATAGGATATCGATGAAGGTGTCTTCGCGAATTCCTCACCGGATTTATCATCTTCTAATGGAGGTAGAATTAGAATGTTGTGATGGATCAGGCTGTTCATTGCTGAAAGAGAGACTTGCAAGGATAGTATCAAACTGTTTCTTTCCTTTTTGGCTCACAATTCTCAAGTTATTATGATTTGTGAACCATTTTTCTGGATGCTTTTGTGTTGTTGTTCAAGATAAACTTTCAATAAATTATTGAAAGTGCGATTAACTAGTTGTTTATGACAAAGTGCCAAATTTTGCAGAATATAAAGGACAACGAATAGAGGGAGGGAGATCATTGAATTATGCAATAATTGTCCAGTTGAGTTGTGCAATTTATTTTATATTTTAAAGATATTATTTTTTTATCACTATATGAATTTAAAAATTAAAATGCATCCACCAGAAGGGAGATGCGATTTGATATATAATACTATCATATCCTTTTGTTTTCATCACCAAATTGTACAAAAAATATATATATATATATTATATTTTATCAAAAAGAAAGGAAACAATAGACTACAAAAAGTAGATTGGAATGAGAAGACAAGAATAAATGATATGTTCTTGTATCATTTAAATACAAAAAAGAGTTTAATATATTACAGAAAAATAAAAGCGAGAAAATAATAAAAAATAAAAAAAGGTGATTGGATGCCTGCCATAGGTCGGTGTGAAGGGGCCCAGTTGGTGTGGAGTCGCAATGATAAGTCAAGCAATGCTTGTGCTAGGCCTAACACAATCTAACCCGAACCGAGTTAGACGTAGCTCGCAGGCAACCGAAGTTCAGCTCGAGCCGAGTCAGACATAGCTCGAGGGCAACCCAAACTCGGGCACGACCCATCGACGCCTTGACGCGACTGCAACGGAGAGAGGCAGAAGAGGACAAGAACAGCCCAGCAGCCAACAAGGACTGCTCCCCTTTTGCCACTACTTTATTGTACTCATTAACTTGCAGTGGTGCAGCTGCGCCGACGCGGCGGAGAAAAAATTGCTACACGAATTGGTATGCTGTTGTTGTTGTTTTTTTTTGATTCTTCATTCACCGCGTCGTTAAATTGATCGGGGCAGTAATTTCCAATCGCATCCTCCGCAAATCCACCAACTTCGCCTCCTGAATCCCTCTGCATTTCCTCCACTGTTTCTTTGTCTCTTTCGCCGTCTCTTCTTTGTTTTTTTGGGATGCTTTTCTTGTCTGCTCGTTGATTTTTTTTTTTGCCGGAGCGGGAGATGTGCAGCGGAGAAATGGGATGAATCTGGGTGAGAAAAGCAGCTGGATCTGGAAGAACGGCTGCTGGATGATCAACTTTGGGAGGAAGAATGATTTCTGCTCACGGTATGATTATATATACATATTCTTCTTCCCACTTTGTTTTCGCTCGGAGACTGATTTCAATTTCTATTTGGGGGTTTTTGGCTTTCTCTTTGATGCTGAAGATTTTTTCTATGCTACTTCTCCTCCTCTATGTTCGAGTTCTTGGATAAAGTTGCCCTAGATCTCCAGTCTCGCGCCAGCAGGAGATTATATTTCCATCATCGCCTTAGTTTTTTTTTCTTCTTTTTTTGGCACTCAAATCAAAGCTTGAGTAAGTGTTTGAGAAGTTGCAGAGCGAAGTGAAGTAGACGATTCAACTTCAGGCGACCAACTAAATCACTAATCACAGTTTTATATTGCATCAGACACTGAGAAAAAAACAAACAAACAAATGATCTCTAAATGCATTCATTGTTTGTTACAGAAAACAAGCGTGTTGGATTGCCTGAGAAGATTGATTGCTACCTTTCAACTTCAGGGTTAGAGAATATATCATTTTCTTTTCATCTTTCATTGATGTCTTTACGTTTACTAATCATGCTTTTACTTTTGTGGATGGTGTTGGTGGATGAATTTTTATTGTGTTTTAAGTGTGACTTTGTCATGTTCTTCTCAGATGGTTCTATAAGCCATGAAGTCGGAAGCACACACTGCATGATCTTCAACTTCTTTCTCATATGCTTCATCAAAATGTTGTATCATTAATGTCTGCTACTGAAATTGATCTTCTTCGTTGTTGGAAATCTTTTGTTGAGCATATGTGAGATTGCAGAAGATTTTAGTTGCCTTGGTAACAGTCAACATGGCAACATTGTCAGAAGCTGAATCCAGACGCTTGTATTCATGGTGGTGGGATAGTCATATCATCCCCAAGCACTCCAAATGGCTGCAGGATAATCTTGCAGGCAATGCTTTTGACTCTCTTCTTTGTCTAGGTTGACAGCAAGAATTGATGAATTTTGTAGGTTGAATCGAGCTTTCTACTTCTATAATTTCCTAAACTATAGTGGAGCATGAATATATAATTATTCATATAGTCAAAGACCAAAATTCACAAGCATTAATTGTTATACATATAAATATAACTCAGTAATAGGAAGCATAGTTCCCAAAAAGATCATTTAAGTTTTAGCTGTTTTATCCTGATACATTATTCAATGTTAATGATGGAACATCATTTACACTTGCCGTTGCAGACATAGATGACAAGGTAAAAGCCATGATCAGACTTGTAGAAGAAGATGCTGATTCTTTTGCGAAAAAAGCAGAAATGTACTTCAAGAAACGTCCTGAGCTTATGAAATTGGTAGAGGAATTTTACCGTGGCTACCGTGCGCTGGCAGAACGATATGATCATGCGACTGGGGCACTTCGTCAGGCTCACCGAACTATAGCTGAAGCATTTCCTAACCAAATTCCTTTCGACTTGTTCGATGAGTACCTATCCCTGGATGCAGAGACAAATAATCCTGAAATGCCGCAAGGAAATTCACATGCAGATCATGCAGATAATGATCTTGATGCAACTTTCATGGAGAGTGAGGAAGGCAAAGTTTCAGAGTATAGATTACTTCAGAAAGAAATAGTGAGGCTGTCGACTGAAAACCAGGAGCTGAAGAAGCAAATTAGTTTGGAATCAGCACGTGCTGATAAAAATGAAGGGGAAGTTCAACGCCTAAAAGAGATCTACTCTGCAGCAAAATTTGAAAAAGAAGAATCACTTACTCGATATCTGGAGTCTATGACGAGAATATCTGACTTGGAAGATGAAGTCTCTCACACCAAAGCTGAGCTTAAGAAACTCGGTGAGGAGATGATCTTAGGAGCTACATGTTTAAACAACACCGAGGAACGGAGGCTTGCCTTGGAGAAGGCTAATCGATCATTAAATTTGGAACTTGACCTCCTAAAGAAAAAAATGGAGCATCAACAGGAGGAGCTAAACCAAAAGGGGCTGGAGCTGGAAATCCTCAATGTCTCCTTAGAAGATAAAGATCAAAGAAACGTGGAAGCTGAGATAGCTTGCCAATTGATTAAAAAGAGGCATACCGATACCCTTGAAGAGATGAGGCATCAGGTACTGGAGCTCGAAATGGAAGTTGAGAAACTGAAGGATGTGGATGAAGAACTTAAGAAGATCAGGGAGGAGAATGTGAAGCTAATTGAGGAACAATTTTCGTCTTCTCTAAAAATATTTAGCCTGCAGGATGAGAATTTTTTCCTGATGGATTTGAAAAGGAAACTTGAAGATGAAGCTGATCTTCATATGGATGAAAAGGAAGCTCTTCAGATACAACTAGATTGTCTTACACAAGAAAGAGATGATTTGGTAGTTAAGTGTCATGCACTTACAGATGAACTTCAGGGAGTTAATTTAAATGTAGAATCCCTTCAGACCTTAATAGAGGATTTGAGGGATGCAAACCTTGAACTTAGGGATACAATCATGGAAAATGAGGACGAAAGAACTCTTTACATGCTTAACCTAAACCATAAGCAAACAATGTCAAAGGAGATTCAAGTATTAGAAGCTACACTTTCGAACGTAAATGCTGAATTAGACAGATTAAGAAGGAAGGTAGATGAATTAGAAGACTCCTCTGCTCATTTGTGTGGTAGGATATCCATATATCTAGCTGAAAAGGCATCACTTTTGTCACAGTTGAAGGCTGCAAATCAGCAAATAGAGAAGCTCTCAAAGAAAAATGCATTCCTAGAGAACTCCCAATCTGATATGAATGTTGAACTCGAGGATTTGAGAAGAAAGTTGAAGAGTGCGAAAGAATCCTGCAAGTCTCTTGGCAATGAGAAATTACGTCTTCTTTCTGAGAACAGCACGCTCAAATCACAGGTAAACATAACTTCTGGAAGCTGATTAAGGTATCTAAAATACTAATTTCTTTTTCCATTCTCCTATTCTGGAATTATTTCTTGATTGATTTTGTGGTTGTGACTTCAGTTTATATTTTGTTGCATCATGTAGAAACATGTTCAGAAATTAGTATAACAAACATGGAAAATGCTAACATTGATGTCCTAGACTATTTAAAGTAATAAAAAAAATACATTATTCAAAAGCAATTAGGTGAAGAAGCTCTAAGAAGATAAATTGAAAGTATGAACATCTCGAAAGACAATTAATAACTTCTACAGTTAACATTAATTTAAGAGAGATGAATATTGTTGAGGTATGTAAAATAGGATACCAGATTCAAATATAATTAGCGATATAGCCCTGTATGTACTTAAATGGAAGGATAAGATCCATGAAGCTGATCACAAGAAGTTGGAACTAATACACTTGTTGTCTCTATTTTTATTGCATCAGGTTGAAAGCTTTAAACAGAATCTGCAGAGCTTGGAAGGCAGGTATTCTGAGATAGAGAGCAAAAGCACTAACCTAGAGAGGGAGAAAGATTCAATCCTTCGTCAAATAGAAGAACTGCAAGATTTATTAATCATGGAAAAGAAAGAAAACCGTAACATTTTTCAGTCTAGCAAAATTCAACAGAATGCATTAGAAAATCAGATATTGCACCTTCAGGGACAAGCTAGGCAATGGGAGGAGAATTTTCAAATGGAACATCACCACATTGTAGATGCTCAGATCGAAATTTTCATATTGCAGAAATGCTTAAGTGATATGAGAGAGGTGAACTTGAACTTATCGTTCTCATCTCAAAAACAGGAATATGAATTAAGATGTGCTGAGAAACTTATGCTGAAGCTTGAGCAGGAATGCTTGAAACTGGAGAGTAAGATAACATCTTTAACAGAACATAACACGAAAGTAAGGGACTGGCTACACGTGATAATAAGATCACTTAGGAAGGATCTTGAGCATGCTTCTTTAGACAATAGCGAAGATGAATTAGTTTTGCAGCTTATATTGCGTGAACTGAAACAAATGCAACAGACTAATTCAGAGGTCCAGGATGAAAAGCAGTATATGTTTCAGGAGAAATCAGCTGTCATTAACCTTCTACAGCAGTTTGGGAAGTATGTCACAGAACTAAGAGAAGAGAAGACCATTCTTGAGAGAGAATCTGAAGTAAGAGCAGAGAATCTCACCCAGATAAAATGCAAGAATGCTGAAATCCTTGCAACGAGTGAACTTCTGAGGAACGAGATGCAGGCAAGCAACGAACGAGAAGAAGCCTTGAAAATTGAAGTGGATTTGCTATTCAGACAGTTAGCTTGTCTACAAAAAACTCACAGCACATTACAAACTGATTGCTTTGAGGCACTGGAAGAAAATAAGTCTCTCTGTAGGAAGCTATATAACTCGAGAGACAATGATGACAAACTGGAAGAGGAGAACAATCTTCTTATGGAATTTATTGCTTTGGACTGCCTTTCTGTGGTGTGTAGGAGTCTTATCTCAGAGATAAATTCAGCTCTGAATCTATTGATTAATGAAAATAACAATCTCCACAAGTCCAACAGCAAGCTTGAACTGGAGAACACGCTCGTCAATGGGAAAATAGTAATGCTTGAAGATGAAAACACACATCTGAAGGACTCGTTGGCTGACCTAAAAGAGTGCAGAGGTGATTTGCTAGAAGTCCAGTATAATGTCAATCATGCTATAAGTGTTAGTGCAAAAGAACAAATGGAAATTCTCCAGGAGGAAATCACAGTAAAAAATTCAACTATACATGAGTTGGAGAAAAAGATTTATGTCCTCGAAGGAGAAACAATTGGACTAAGAAGCGATTTGAATGAGTATTCACTGTTTTTGGAGTCCCTCTGGGATGACATTGCAATCCTAGAAGATCTCACACTTTCCCTTGTGAGGCGGTATTCTACTTCAACTTCAATAAATACGATAAAAGAGGAGGTATGTTCACACTTTCCTTTCAACGAAGTGAGAAATGTTTTAGTTTCATTTATCTGAAGTTCTTTCTTATGTTCATCTTACTGCAGTAAGAGTTTTGAGAACTTAGTCAATTAGATTACGTGGATGTTTGATGATGATACGGATGTTGTTTATTCAGGATGATCAGTTTCAGTCTTCTCCCTATACCAAGAGGGGCCAAGAAGAAGATAAGGAAGAATTTAGTGCCACCGGACCTATGGGACCTCAAAAACTGCAAGATTTGCACAACAAGGTGAAGCTGCTTCAGGAGGCTGTGATGGATACAGGAAATGTTCTGGTGCTTGAACGATTAGATTCGAGTGCTAGTTTGGATGCTGCATGGAAAGAAATTGAAGGGTTAAAAACGACGGGAGCCTCTGACAACGACATCGCTAGATCAAAGTATAAGCAGCTCATGAGCGACATACAAATCGATATCGTTTTGAATTCTCCAAGGTACAAGAACGGTGTTCTTTCCCATGGCCTAAGAAACTCTAAAGAGGCTGGTGAACTGTGGGGAAAATATGAAGAGGGGTGCAGCACCCAAAATCAGAGCTACCGAACTGCAGAAATGGAAGGAAAGCTATTTGATAAAGAATGCATCGGCAAGCTAGAACTCCCTGAGAAAGTAGAATCATGTCGTGACTGGAACAGAAAGGTCTTAGATAGACTCTTTTCTGATGCACAGAGGTTGCTGCTTCTGCAAGCGGGTATAAAGGAACTACAGAAGAACATGGAAACACCTGAAAGGATCAACCAGCCTACTAGATCAGAGCTCCATGCCTTCGGCATGCAATTGAAAGACACCGAGGGAACCATATCAGAGCTCATTGAAGTTAATGGTAATTTGAGAAAGCAAGTGGAAGACCTTTTTGCTTCCCCTGACGATCAGTCAGAGAAGAAGGCTAGTCACAGCAAAAGGCAGAAGCAAATCTCCGACTGGGCACAGAAGGTGTCTGAGAAAATCGGAAGGTTGGAATTGGAGATGAAGAAGATTCAATACGGTTTACTGAAATTGAAAGATGAAAATGCAAATAAAAGAATGAGGACGATGAAACGGAGAGCTGGGATTCGTCTGAGGGAATACATCTATGGAAGGAGAAACAACAGGAGACAGAAGGAAGGTTCTTCCTGCAGCTGTTTGAGGCCTGCAGAGAACAGTGACTAACCCTCGTCCATGCTTGTTTTAATGGCTTTTATGTGCTTCTTTATGTAGTAGTTATCGTGAGTTGATTTAGGTAAATATATGAAAGTGCAATGTCATTTACTAATTTGAGGGTTTGTATATTTATTGTAGCTTTCATGTAGGTAAGAAACTTATGGAGCTCAAATATCTATTTGTATTGATTTTATGCATTTATTATTTAGTTTTTTTTTCCTCAGTTTTCTTCTTGAAAGGATGGTTGGAAATTTCTTCCACCATAATTTTCATCCAAAGATACAATAGAATCCAACACGAAATGGCAATGCAGAACAAAATTTTTTAAAAAATGAATCAATAGAATCTAATACGATATGACAATTCAGATTTTTTTTTTTCAAAAAAAAGATACAAGAGAATGATATGTAATGTCTATTAGCAAGTAAATTAATTTTTTAATACTCCATTGATAAATAATTATTAAAATTAATCTGTATAATCATTTTTACAAAGTTAATTAATGAAATGTCATCTCTCTGTATTATATAAAATGTAGAATTATCTTCGATTATTTGTGAAATATTTTGTATTATATAATCCAATATATGTTCTAGAAAATGAGAAACCGACACCATGTAATACAATGTTCGCAAATTTGAGAGTTTGAGCTCAAGTTGTAAGATCCAAAGGGCGCAACTCATGGAAAACTACTACTGCAACCCATATCATACAATAATTTAGATAGAACATTCATCATATGTTTAGTGTCATTGTTGCAATCTTTGCGACCACGGAAAAAGATTAATCATAATTCGTAACTCCAAGAGTGGATAGTATACACATGATTGTCTAAAAACAGATTAGTCATCAAGAAAGAAAGAACAACCAAGAGGAGTCACCTCAATTGTAAGCTTAGCTTATGCCACCCATGAAGGTCCTCGGATCAGGGCAGGCCCCGCTGAACTGAGCTTGAGAAAAGTCAAAACCAGGGTTCTGCAAATTGTTTTTTTTTTCTAAATAAGAAACATATTGAAACTTAAATTTGTTTTCATGATATCTATACTTACAACTCAAAGTAGTGATGAGTCATGGATGGAGTAAATACTTGCGCAAGGAATTCTGGATTCAAGTTTGTATGTATTGAGGACCTATTTGGCTATCTGGAATCAAGAATTCAAGATCATAGTAAAGCTATACTGAAACACATAACAATTATTATAGCATCATGAAAAATCAATCCTGTTAAAAGGCATGGCCTCTTACAATGTAAAAAAGAAGAGAAAAAAAAAGGTTTTACCTCTTCTTGAAACCTTTGAAGCATAAGGCGCTTCTGTTCAAGATCGGCAGCATATGAATCCAGTAAACCTTGACCAAGTACGGGAGATGACCAAGTTTTTCCTTTGTCCCTCTTCTGTAATGTTATGTGCATGACTTCATCCTCTATTTTGTAAAGACAGCAAAAACACCATTAATTGTCATAGTAAAAAATAAGTAAATGTAGACATTTAGTGAAGTTGGTCAAAGTACACAGGACCAATATCACCAACTAAGCTCGAAATATTAATACATAACTTGCTGCTTCTACAGTCTCGTTCTGCACCACTCACGCCACAAGCATAATGCATTGCTTAGCTCAACAAAAGAGTAAAATCCCAAACCAAATTAAAATGACTTGTTCACATTCCATAAGTTTGCACAATTATTTGCATTTTGGAAAGCTAGTAAGTCATAACTAACCAATTGAGCTTCACTTTTTTTATTCTGCTTTATGAAGCATTAGTTTGTGTCTCTCTTGCTTTGAACCAAAAATTAACAGCACAAAGGTTGTATTCAAAAGGCATTTTGCAGTATGTGCATCCAATCATCGAGGAAGAAATCTCCAACATTATGCCTCCTCTGTACAGGGAGGATCTTTTGCACTGGGTTAAGATGGATCACTTTCAAACTTAACTACACTAGCTGTAACCTCTGAAATATATTTCCTTTTTGTATGTAAAATAATAAGACTTTTCTTTTTCAGTGTTTATAAATTTGTAGGAATTAATAATCTAGATAACTTTTCTTTTCCCCTGGAACAAAAAGTGTAGCTTGTGCCAAATTATTTCAACACTTGGAAATCCTAAAGTTCACCACCTTCAACACTTGTAAGTTATATTAGTTTAATTGATTTGATAAATACTTCATACTATTCCCACCATGCTCCCCTCTTTCTAATTATCTTTTGATCTCATCTGAATCCTACTTAGCTTGAGGAAAGATTTGATGTTGTAAGCTGCAGTTGCTCAGCAGATAAATAGTTAAAGGCTAGAGATCATACTGCCCAAGCTCAATTAAAATATTTCTAAAAGGATTTTTTATGCTAAAAGCAAAAATAGTCCTCAATTCCAAAGAAAGTGCAACATGATAACCCCATTCTCTAGCTACTATAGCTAAGAAGACAAGCGCTGAGCAACAATTTCAAAGAATCGAATCTCACCAGTAGCATAGCTATGTGAGCACCCTCAATAATTAGCTATTTTATTAATTATTCTATGTGCTGACAGACTTCATGAATGGCAAGAAGCAATGCAATGCAACATAGATCTTAGAAGCTTCAATTGTACCAATGATGATCTCCTTGAGCTTGTTTGTAAACTGACGAGAAGTTTTCATGTTTAGACGAATTTACTCCCTCAACTTTTCTGTCACGCATGCTTGATTCCAAGCATTGACTTACTAACTAGTGTCCAATACACAGCTTCAAACTGCCAAGGAATGCTTATACTAAATATGAAACAACGGTAGTCGTAATATAAAGGAACAAAATAGGAAAACTTGCAGGCAAGAATAACGAATAGAAGGATAACAAGGATGCACTACCAAGGGTCCAGAAAGACGAGTCGGCCTTCACAGGGCAGGCGAGATCATAATGAAAAACAACCAATTCATTGAGAGAAGGAAAAAAAAATGTAGAAGCAATCATAAATCTCACACAAAGATAATAATAAAACAAAAGATAAGACATTGCATCGCATACATTGAGATAAGAAGGATTGTCCTTGATCCCCACTTCGAGGTGTTCGGACTGGATCTTGCAGTAAAAAGTTTTTGGGAACGTTGGGAGGGAGGTCAATGTACATGTCGACCTCCTCCAGGGTTTGATCCCATTCGAAAACCTTCTGACCTAGAGGATCGAAATCAACGCCAGATGAGAAAAGAAACCCGAACCAACGGAAAATTTGTAGGAAGCACGCAAGCACTCAAGGAGAAAGCCAAGGATTTACCGCCATTGACGAAGCTGTGGCGCTTATCCGATGCCAATTTCTCCGCCATTAACTGTGCTCCGTCGTAGATCGGCCGAGAGATCGGAGGAGAGAAGCAGAGACTTCTCCGGCATATATAAGCAGTTAATATAAAAGATTGCATCATTGTTAAACATTGATGCGGTGATAAGAACGGTCAACCTTGGGAAAGGTCTTCGTCACTATGGAGGTCAAAGTCAAGACGATCAATACCCCATTATCACTGGCCAGGTGGGCGAGTGATTCTCCCAACCAAAATATAAAAAGCCCGATCCGATATCATCACTGGCACAGCCACCAGTTGAGCTAAGACGCTCAAGACAGGAATAAACGTCAAGTGTCTGCAGAAGCAGGTCGAGCGGCTACCCCGCTCGGCCTTACATCAATACTCAGAACATCAGCTGAGTAGAGTGATGGCCGAGTAGACCACACGCGGACAACGCTCTACAGTCGAGCGACTATCTCGTTCGGTCAAAGTACACGTACAACAACCAGACAGTGGAAGTATCGGTCGAGCGGCTACCCCGCTCGGCCAAGTAGTAGATTCATCAGCCAGACAACGAACTCCAGGCGAGCGTCCATCCCGTTCGGTCCAGCAATGGACGACACTAGAACATGGGACTTTCAGTCGAGCGGTCATTCCGTTTGGCTGAGCAACAGACACAGCAGGATATCCTTCGACATCCTTTTGGGAGTTAGTGTCACTGACAGGCTGCATGGTCAGGCGGAAGATAATACGGTGAAAGATTTCACTGTCACTTCAGAGATATGCTCGGCTTGTTAAGGTATTGGATCAAGGACACTTTACTGACATGCCTCTTCAGGGAAGGCTTGGGATAGCGTGTCCGCTTTGAGAAGCGTGCATACACGCTACAGGAGCTCTATATAAAGGGGGGTGCAGGCATAGGCGTAAGAGATTTTTCTCGCGACATCTACAGTTGCGCTAGAGTTTCCTTTGCTTCTTGCTTCGCCGAAGACTGATTTGAGCGTCGGAGGGCCATCCCCGGGACCCCTTCCCTGGCTCGGCACTGATGTTGCTTGTGTTGCAGGCAGGAGCGAAGTCTCTCGAAGGTCAGCAAGAGTGTCACGTCCCCAGTATCCACCTCTTCGACTTTCGGACAGGATCAAACATCATATTTATTTATTTATAATTAATTTTTATTTAATCAAATGAATAATATATCACAAGATGGTAGATTTGCTAGAATTTTATTCAAAACAATACTAGATTTAGTAACTACTATCTTAATTAAATAACTAACAGTTAATTGGACGAATTAATACTAAATTTACAAAGGCAATCTTGTTCTAACTAAGTTCCATAAAAACCCAAGCTCGTAAATCCTTAAAGAATTTACATGTTTTCAGTGCAAGAAGCATCATAGAACTTAAGTTTTGATATTGACAAAAAGAGTTAAAAGTTAAGTCTATTTGAGGTTTAATATGCTCGTCAAGTTCATAACTAATTATGATTAGGTAAAAAAAAATCTTTGGTCGGTGGACTTCTCGATCCAACACATGTTAGTCCTCTTAATTATAAGTTATTAGTATTTGACTTTAATTTTTTGGGTTCGATATGATAAGAAGAAGCTTGATTTGCTCTCCTCTTTGGTCGCTTGAAAGTCTGATGGTTGATTCTCTTCCATTGAAGTGAACATAAGATCCATGTAAACTACATCTTCAATCTCAAAACATTGTTATTTTTCATTAGCATAAGCAAACAAAAGAACTCCCAAATGGTCTCTTCCAATGTATGAAAACTAACACAACATTTAGACACTAAACGCGGCACTTAGACATCAAGCATCCGTGTTTATCTCAGATCCTCCGGTAAAAATGTATCAGTCCCTATCTATACAAGACAGTCAAAAATAGCATCTGGCAATCAAGAGAAAAGACGTATCTTCTACTTGGCCTCACAAATATCTTGCATGATGTAGTTTTACTTATGGTCATCATGCTTCAGAGTCTAATTATCGGATCTTTACTTATGATGTACAACTCACTTCATTGGCTGTTGGATACTCAACACAGCTTTGGGGAGAAGAATCCGTTATTGACGATAAAGATGATGCGTTGGGTGCTTGGGTTGTGAGCGAAGGAACATGCCTTTGTGAATCTCTTCGGAGACTTTGTGCATCCAAGAGTGGATTATTTTGGGTGGTTTGTGGAGCATTGGGAGGTCGAGCACCCTCATCCGCTAGTTTTCGCAAAAGGTTCATCACCGTAGGAAGAAATCTTGTTGATAGTGTGAGGATGCCAGGGAGCTGCAATAGGAATGTTTGGGATTCATCAATAACTTTAACTACCCTCTCTTGAAGAAGAATATGAGTTGAAGATTGAAATGCATACTAACTGCAGCTTGAAAAACAGCAAAAAGTTTCGTGCATTTGTAACATGCCAGAATTTACTTACTATGCCATTCTGAAACATCTCAGCAACATCTAACTGCACCCATAGAGCTTTGAACACCAAGAACATAACAAAAAGCAGCAACAGGTATAAAGGATTCCTGCTCACAATAAAATCAGCATGAGATAAAGAATGAAAGTTTGAGTTGTCCGTTTATTGGTTGTGAGGTAGATTGAAGCAGTAGGAAGAGTAAATGGGAGCAAAGACCTGAAGAGCACCATCAACTCATTGAAACCGAGGATTAAAATAGCAAGTATCGCCCATGGAGGAGGTAGCACACTGTTACTGCGCTTATGTGCTTCCTGAGATGAAGAGAATAATTGTGAGCAACTAATCCAACTATAGTTAATTTTGCCATAGTCAATTAGAAATCATGATCAATTACGAATTCCAAATCATGAACCAATGGTTGTTTCCTTGTTACTTGCAGTAGTGATGCCTACTTTAAGCTAATACATGCCAATATGTGTTTATAGTATCTTTGCTGAAGAATTCTGAACATAGTAATATCATTGTTAAAGGAGACAACTTTAATCTGAAATAAAATTAATTCTGAACTTTGATATTTTCACTTGCCAAATCAAAATGATTTCACTACAATTTCAAAAATATATAAAATAAGAAACAAGAAGAGAAAATGAGCAAAACGAGAACACACTCAAAAGAAAAGAAACTTATAATACAGGGATATGTACCTGTGCAGATATTGCTTGGGTGACAGTATATTCAGTCTCTGTCTTAAATTGTCTCCACAAAGACTTGCATTGCACAGGGGTGATCAATGTATTAGATGGAGAAACCTGAACAATATTCCACACATTAGTTTCTTGTCTTGCCTTTTCATATCATTGTAGAAAAATAGGATATCCACGCTTACCACTTCCCATGTGCTTGAAGCGAGTGATTCTGTTGTTGTTGTTGCAGTTCTCCGTACTAGGGAAACTGGTGCATCCATAAGTGCTGACATAAGAGTGGATTCAATTTTGTCTGGTTTTTCATCCAAACGAATAGCAGCCGTTACAGCCAACAGTTTCAGGGCCTGCATCATGACAGTGAACACGCAAGCTTCAAATATTTGTGTTTATATAAATGGTTGATTGTAAAATGTACTCCAAAGTTTAGGCCTTTTAGTGGGATAGTTCTACTGTGCAAATCCCCTACATGACTGATCTGGTCTGATCATGTGAAGAGGCGTTCTTCATGCACTCACATATCCTGAGGAAGAGCGTGCATGAATCTCAAAACAAGACCTTTTTGAGTTCACATGATCAGTCATGAATGGAGCCTGCACAGAACTTTCCCTTGTAGTGGATCTAGATTGAAATTTTGAAAAGATCACTCTATGCAAGGTTCAAAAGTACCGCTGCACGAGCATCCTTTGTGATCTTCCGAACATTTTCTTTTCCTGTCCAAACCCTAGGCATGGAGTCTTTGTCACGGCTAAACACTGTTGAGAACCTGAAAATTAACACCATACAATCTCAGAAATGGGGAGTAAGTACAGATATGGTAAGTAGTTTAATTACCTATCCTTCATTCTGATCAGAACCTTGGCTGCTTCTTCTTTTGCTTTCTTTTCGACGACATTTTTTGCAAATTCTTTCAGATTCGTGATCCTCTCGTCGAAAGAAACTTTGTCTAGCTCAAATCCAGACAGTGAAGTAGAGAATTCCGAGAGAGCATTCCTGGTTTCACAGTGGTAAAGATTTCTTATGGATGCCCAAGTATCATTGCCTGCAGCCTCAAAAAGAGACTCAACTGGTTCAGCAAGTGCTTCTGTTAACTTGTCCTGGACAGCAACATCAACGGAAAGGTCATTTTTAGCACCAGAATTTGATGAATTCAGAACACGAAATGAAAGCATTGATTGACCTCATATCGATTTGTTAATTCAGAGAGTTTCTGATTGCGAAGAGTATTCGCATGAGCAGTGATATCACGATAAAGCTTCTCTCGGACTTTGGAAGCATCCCACTCAGCGCGACTGATGATAGCGTCTGAAGGTAAAAGATCAAATTGTATGAATTAGTAAGCATTGTATAGTTTCGACGATAGTTTCTTAGTAAAGGTGTTACCTGCACTTCCTTGATCAAATTCAAACATGGAGGACTCACTACAGTCTCGAACAGATGATGCAAAGCCTTTCCTGCTATTCAGTGAACTTTCCAAATCCTTTTGAAACTTTTCCAGAGACTTTGAACGTAGATGTCCAAGCAGGGCTTGGTAAGTAGGGTGCACAAGCTGTGTCGAACCAAAGAGATGAATATAAATGTCAACTCATGGATTAATATATGTCAACACATCAAGTAAGCATCCCTTTTACTAAGAAAATGCCAACTCAGCCGACGATAAAGGGATAAAAGATACATGAAGGCCCTTTTGTCAAGCATCTGATAAAGAAGAGCTTTAAAGAACGACACGGGGATAAATTCTCTTGAATAAATTTTTTGTTCTATTTTTTTACTGCCAACGAGCAGATGTCATGGTTTTGTGAGCAGGTGCTACAATTCTATTATTCTATTTCTACAACTAATGAACAGGTCTCAGTTCTATTTAACCAGGTGCACTTGTTTAAGCATGTGCTACAATTCTATTTTATTATATGCTACGGTAAGACACATGTTTAAATAGAATCATGACAATTGTTTAAGATTAGATGCTCATGAAGGATGCTTCAGTAATCACGAGTCTACCACAGAAAAGACAAAAACTAGAGATTTGAATGGAAGCAAAAGCTATTATATCCAACAAAAGGGAGGATAAAGTGATTAACACTGAGTCAAAGAAGGGTATTTGTTCCATAGGAAAGAATCTAATTAATCAGGAATACATAGGGGAAAGTTTAGTAGTCTATTGTCTTACATGCAAGACTTTGGACTCAAGTTGCTTCCTCTTTGCAGTCCTAACGCCTTCATCAAAGTAAATAGCTTCCTTATCATACCTGCATCAAAGATGAATGGATCAGACAGAGATGATGAGATATTTGTTTATTTAACCTGAAGAAATAAATGCAAGAAAATAAAAGATATATTTAGAAAAAATACTCTTCAATATAAGCATCAAGAATAGCTTCAAGCTTTTTCCCAAAGCCAGAAACTGGACCAGAGTGCACTGCCTCCTCCAACTCCAGCCATTTCTGAAGCACAACTAAAATAACATAAATTTGTGGGGAATTTTAAGACAACATATAAACTTGATGGCTGATGTCACCTCATCAGAGGTTAAGTGACTGAGCTTCTCATTAGCAATCTCTTCGCAACGAACTGTTGCGACCATGACCTACAAAATTGTGTTCAAACACAGTTACAAATAAAGAAAAAAAAAAGTTTTGGGGGTTATATTATCATGTCATATTATCAGGTTGTATCTAATTATATTTAATATGGACAACCCTAATTAATTTGAACAGCTCAATTAAGTATGATGTACGACTGTACCTTATGGGCAGGAAGATCCAGATCCTTATTTTCACGCACAACCTTCCATATGTGTTGCGCGCTAAAGGAAAACCCTGAAGCAGGAACAACACCTCTTCTATCACCTGCAAGTCCTCCTGGGGCAATTGAATGTACAAACCGTTTTCGAAGTTCTGCAACCTGTTACACAGCAAATGCACAATTTTTTTTTTTTTAATGAGGCTATATTTATATCATATCCCTTTACTTATGTTAGAAATGCATGACAGCTATATTTGAATATAAGTCTTCAGTGGCAGATGTAAGGTTCTTACTTTAGGAGGACAAAATGCTACTATTTCTTTTAGCAGAAAGGGAAATATAAAGATTTCAGTCTATTATATTACATAGAATGCCCGACCCCCGTTTGTCCACCCTGTGCTATAAGCTTATCATTTGTGGTAGAGATATACATGGATTAGAGAATTTTATGAAAACATTTAAAAGTACAGTTAAATCTTAAAACCAAAACCGGAATACCATGAATACTAACAGAAAAGTTTTCATCATTATCAGACAATAGTTCATGAAAATGATATACTTTATAGTAATGAAAGAGGAGAAAAACTTATACCTGATCATGAAATTGATCTTCCTTCTCTTCATAACTAGATAATGCAGTGACCTCAACCTGATTAAGGGAACTGAAGTTATCAGATATAACAAGTCAATATATTTTGTTATCATAGACAATTCTTTTGCATGATGAAACTTACATTGAAGAATTCACTGAGAGCTGTGTCTTTCTGAGCCTCAGGCTTTGAAACACTGTCCCATATCTGATAACAATAATGACAATGGCTGCGAATGACAACAAATAAAAGGGAAAATGATACAGAAGAAGATCAAACAACATGCCTTTTGTATATCCTCTCTTAGAACAGGTTCCAAAGCTTCCAGTGGTGTCTAATAAGAATCAAAAAGAAGGAATTAGTACTGCTAACTATAAAGCCTAAAGTTTAAAAAGGCGCAATAGCAGATCATACTCTTGTCCTGTCACGGATAACAAAGAGCAATGTGGTCTTGCGAGGGCTGAACAATCGCATCATGACCTATAAGAGAAATCAAAAGATTGATAACGTTAGACACAATGTAGTAACTAACACAACCAAAACATGAATAATAAAGATAAAAAAAACAAATAAGATCTTTTTAAAACTAAAATTTGTCATATAAATCAAGTTAACAAAATACTTAACTTAACAATATATAAATTACTTTTGAAAAAGTTAACTAGATTATACATCATTAAATATTGACATAAGGTAACCCTCTCATGTTATGTTAGCATCGATTACAAGAACAAATCAATTAGATTAGCAAAAGATACAAGATACCTGAAATACTGTTTTTAGCAAGGGTTTGTTCGCTGCTTGCTCTCGTCCAATATCATGGCACCACCTGGATAAAGCAACTTTAACAACAGATAAACCTAAACTTCATAAACTTCGCAAGAATAGTGCAGTCTTAGATAAGAGAGACAAGTGAATTGAAGTGAAAGATAAAACTCAACTCACATATTTATCAAAACTATGTCAGATATCGCCAGCGCAAAAAGTGCACTTTGCTTCTCAAATGCAGTATCATCCTAAAAAATAGTAAAAATTGTTTATCTTGATCATGATAAAGTGGCACCTGATCTCTTAGAAAACCAAAAGAAGTATATGGTCAAATAACTGTAAGCTGATAAAGAAGAGTTGGAAGGATGAATTTTATGGAGAATGTGCATCCGATAGGATTTTTGACCATTTCTTCAATAATTATAATGAAGGAATAATATAAATATAACTGACTCTAAATAGTTGGAACTCAATGTTGTGTTAGTGACCAGAAAGAGGTTACACATAATTTTTTATTTTATTTCCATGCTCAACTACTTCCTAGATGTGTTGTTTTATCTAGGCCAGTGACCCAATATAATGATGAATGTGATTTACTCAATGTAGTGAAGTGGAGGAAAATTTCATTTTTCCCTACAATGTTGGCCTCTTTCAAAATGCTCTCCTAAATTTCTAGTGGCCTAAATATGTCCCACACCCTTTGAGATTTTCAAACCCTTGTCATTTCACCCCCAAAGTATTAATATTTAATACCATCATGTTATTTGATAGGAAAGTGACGTGACATATAAGCCAATCATTACTTTGTTAGATAGATTAACACTCTTAATGGTTAGAGGGTGAAGTGACAAGAGTTAGATAATTCTAGGGAATAATTTAAAAGGATATAAGTTTTGAGGGGCAAAATATAAAATTTTTCTTTCGGAACGAATGGAGAGCAATTAGAAAAAAAAAATGCAAATGTAAAATATTACCTCTCCTCTTTCTCTTCCATCAGTACCTTCCAAATCCATCACAATTGTACAAGGATCTATTCCGCGACATTTCGCTAGCCATATACCTTTCGTAGTTTGGCTCCTGATAAGAAAAAGGAACCAGAAACACTCATCTTAAACAAGTATTTCCAATAAATGGAACCGAGTGAACAGCGATTCTCAAGCACAGACAGAAGTATCAGTACCTTCCCCGCAAAGCATCCATTTCCCTAAAGTCAGTTCGGAAAAGATTATTAAGTAAAGTGCTTTTCCCTGCTCAAAAACAGCAATCATCAAATAGGTGTTACAAACGAAGAGAGGATGGCAAAGCTGAAACAATCAAGATCAATTTAAAAAGAAAACTAAAATCGGACAGCAGACAAAATAGGTCACAAAAAGGCCATCTCACCGCTGCTCTGGGGTCCCATGATGGAGACGACGACATATGAGAGTCCACATTCGGCGAGCCTCGTGGCCTTCATGAAATTCTCAACACCAGCATCATTGTACTCTCCTTCTCCATCGATGAGTTGGGCTGATCGGTACTCCTCCTCGGCCATCCTCCGATCCAGAACAAATCGGCGATGAGGGCGAAACAATGAAGTTCAATGGTACTAAAAAGCAACCGAAGCAGATCGATGGGAGATCTACACAACCCTCAAACTCAGGGTGCCTCTCTAGATCAAAATCTAGGATTCGCCAGGGGAGAGAGAGAGGGAGCGAGTGGAGCGGAGAGGAGAGAAGCTAGGCATTTCACAAGGATGAGCCAATTTTCTCGGCATTGTTGCCGTTATGCGACCTATTATAGGCATCGTCCCATTGGACTCCCCATTTGAAACGATTCTTTTATTTTATTTAAAAGGATTTTTAGGACTAAAAATTATTTTATTTAAAAAGATTTTTAGGACTAAAAATAATTAATAGGTTTAATAAATTTTAAATGTACGAGTGCGTAGAGCATCCGTATCAATTTTTTTTTATTCAAACTTTAAAATGAAGAATTATTTTTAGATGTCTATTTTTCAATGAAAATAAAAATTTTAAAATTTAAAATATATATATTTTAATATTTAAGAAATAAATTTTATTTTTTTTAATTTAAAGAGATTATTTATAAAATTTAAATTTAGATAATGGATGGAACTTTTTATTCTAATTTTTTTATATAAAATATAAAATAAAACTTTAATTTAATAAATCTACATGGCTGTTCTTATACAACTCCTCGTGTACAAGTCGGATCTTCTGGACCACTTTTACGGTTCAGAAAATATTCCCTTTACATGTATTGATGGGGATACATAATCCCCACTTGTAAAATAAATGAAGATCATATATCCCTATCAATACATGAAAAGTCAGATTTTTTAAATCACTTTTACGGTCCAGGAAATATTCTCTTTATATATATTGATGGGGATACATAATTCCCACTTGTAAAATAAATGAAGATCATATCTTATAATAGTAAAGAATATGAGAAAGTATATCTTGATCGTTTTTTTTAACAATCCAGAGAATCTCTCCCTCGCATGGATTGACGATCCAGAGAGGATTCCCATGCACGACGCACACAAAATTTCAAACGTCGGAATCACTTCTAAACATCCAGCACACTCATATTTTCCCATATATATATATATATATATATATATATATATTAAAAAAATGTCTTTTATTGGTTTTTATCAAATGATAATAATTAAAAACTATTAAATGGTGCCCCTGATTGTAAAATCACCTTTTTAACATAAATGGTATTTATATGATAAAACATAAAATGGTAAAAAATATTCTATTTTTTCACTTTTACTATTTTTCTTGTAAAAGGAAACAAATGGAAACGAGAAACTAGCAAAAACTTTACATAAACAAATACACTCAAAAACATTTCTAATTCAAAACTGAATTGGTTTGAAATAACAATTTACAAGTTCATACAACAATTTTAAAAAAACGAAAAAAGAAGGGGAGGAAAAAATAAAAATAAAAATAAAAATAAAAATTCATAATTATAGCTGATCCTTGATGATAAACCGCTGGAAGGATTGTAGAGTTTAGCAGGATGGCATGAGTAACTACAAAAGGAAAGCCCTGAAAACAAAATAGAAAGATTGCATTTATTTATAATGTAGAACATCATCAAGGCCACAGAAAAACATAAATTGCAATTATTAATCAAAAAGAACACATCATCATTACCTATTAAAAGGATGACAAGAGCTCCAATTTAGCGTATCCTTTTGGAAATGATCACGTAGAACTCTTGATTTTTATAGAATCTATTTATTTGGCCGGCCAAGATGCACTCCGGCATAATTATCCAATACGTTCTTGAATGCCTGCAAAAAAAAAAAAATACACAACACCCCTTGAAAACTATTTTCATTCTAATAGTGATTTTTTTAAAAAAAATTAGCACCAAATATCAAGCTCAACTAATCTGCTACCATGGTAAATTAGAAAATCCTGACAACAAGCAACTCATTAGCCCAACTTTCTTAGATCAACCGTCCATTAAGGGAAAATCATCCGTGAATTAATCCTGAAATGACCCGTTCAGTCCATAGAAGTTCTCCACCGACCATCAGGTAAATCGGAAAGCACTTACAATGAACGGCCCAACAACTCAACGGTTCATGAGCTCAGCGTTCTTAGATCAATCGCTCATTAAAGAAAATTTATCTCTTAATTCACTGAAACTGAGACTCGATCCTTAGATATAAACTAAGAAGGCGCCCTAATAATGATTATTTTTTTGTTGTTGAGAAGCGAGCCTAAGAATATTGGCCGTCTAGATGAGCCTCATGAGTGACTCTCGATTTACCTTGGTGGTTGATGGAAAATTTCCGTGAAACCGGACCGGTCACCCTCACAATTAGTCGGTTCGAAGAATTAAATATCAGATGCCAAAAATGACCTAATAGTGATTCTTTGAAGAATGAGGAAAAGGGGAAATGCAAGACTTGCAATCGAATCCAATGCTGAGCACAAGAGACATTAAAGTACCTGGAAGGCAAATGATTCTTTTCCATTAAGTATCACATCCATTGCGGCAAACTGATCATCGAATACACTATAAAACAGACGGTAGAACTCAGCCCTGCAAAGCGTTCACAACAAACAATGAGGGTTAGTTTGGATTCTCCATGGTATATCTAGAAACTAAAAGGTCAACTTGAAACCCACTTACTGTGCTTCTTTATTGGTTTGTTGATCCATCTCGTCGAACTTCCTTGTGAGAACTTCTGCCCCTTTTGGGGAAAGCATATAGAGGATAAGAGCCTCCAGTGTTCTTGGAAAATTTTGCTAAAATGATAGCGAATTTGCCATTGACTCAGTGAAAAAAAAAAATAGCTTGGTTCATGGAAGATTTAAAGAAACGCTAAATGTTTTAATCAAGCATTTGTGATTTAATCAGACTCTTGCAGGGAAAAAAAATATACTTACTAATGGAAAAACAAAATAACATTGCACAGGTCCTGTTAGTCATTCATGCTCGCTTTTCGTAGCAAAGAATCATGACATGTGTTTTCTTACAACAAAGTCTGTTTAAATTAAGACATTAAACTGAAAGACAAAATATGAGATGCTTACCACCATTGCGAGCAAGATGCTTCTTAATATAAGTGGTTCAACAGTGGAAAGGATGTTTGCAATTCTATCATTTACCAACATAGGTGAACTTTCCTCTACATTCTTGTTTTTATCTGTTGTATCAATCAAATCTTTTGAAGTGGAAGCTTGATTTAGATTATTGCTGTTCATAGCATCATGAACCAAAGATACAAGTTCGTGTACCATATCCAGTCCACAGGGTTCCAACTGTTGCAAAATTCCATTGCTCTTCCCATTTTCTTTTGGATTATCTCTCAGCTTATAGTGATCAGATCCATGATTTCCTGATCAACCAACAAGAATATCATTATTGAAAGAGAATACATATATGATTAATGTGAGGCCCTAAGACATATATAAGTTTATACAGTCTTGCATACAGCTCGATAGAGGGAAGAGTCCTGTGACCCCAAATAGTTGAGATTTGCGATGAACATGGCTTGATGATGATGATGATTAAGACATATACAACATTAAATTATAATTTCAATGATGATTAAGACACATTTTATACTAAAATCCCAACTAAGTTTTCTAGATTTGATAAGGTTTTCAATAGTATTCATGTCATATATTTCCTGAAACTAAAAAAACAAAAGAAGATAAAAGATACAAAGTTGTATCTCGTCGCTCAATTGCATTTGTTCTGTAGTAAGGTCTTGCTAAAGTAGGTTATGCATATATTCTAGAAGATTCTGGAGACACATTAAGTATCCCAACGCATCATGAAGCTGAAAGTAGTATTCGATCCATGACAACCATTAAGACAAAATTTGCTATGAAGTGTATTGGGGGGAAAAGACAATACTCATCTGAACAACAGAATACGTCAACTAACTCATTTGGGAAAAGGAATTTTAATAGCAACTTACATCCCAATTTACTTTGGATCAAAACTAATCAGTCAAAATTAAACACAAAATTCAGTTCAGTTAAAAAAGACTGAACCTGAAAATCCTGATAGCTCAATTTGAACACAAAATCAACCATAATTCCACCTATTAAGCACATTTGAGATCCGCGTGAATCCAATTCAATTCATTAAATATAATTAAACTTAATTTAGGTCGGATTTTATCAAGTTATAGCTGGCTTAACTGTAAACTGAAATATAACAATAACTATATAACATTAGTACGTAACTATATATATTACTATTACAACGTTTTCATGTTGTTTCTACATAGTAGTCACAGAATTGACAGTGAAATTTAGTAAAATTCTTATTTTTTGAAAGTAATAGGCTACATAGGAGGAGATCAAAGAGATGAAATCAATCCAAAACTAGGCTGGCACGATAAGGCCATTACAGAATTTAACCATCTTCAAACATTAGTAAACTGACATGTATCAAGAGAATATTGTGGAACTCCGAAGAACCTCTATTACCTATGTAAATAACCACTTCAATCTTAGAATGGCCAGCATGTTTTTGGATAAAGAAAACTGTTCTGAAGCACTAGTATTCTATGTCAACACCAAAGCAATAGGACACATGCATGCTCATGTTTCAACAAAGATCTAAGCTGGTAAACATAGTAGACATGTAAAAACTGGGTACAGAACTGTAATCTACATCTCTTAAATCTGTATTTTTTTTATATATTCACAAGTAAAGAAACTACTGACTAAAATCCAAATAAGTACTGATGTGATAGATATCAAAGGTTGATGAATCTGCCATTTCATTTAAGTATCTGGATATTAATAAAAGAAAGAAACTTTATTCAGTTCCCAATCAGATTTTAATTCTATAAGAGGATGACATGAAGACAGTCATGAAAGTCAATTTTCAAAATTCAGGGATGATTCAATTCAAATGGTTTGGACAAACCTTCTGTGGCTTCACTACAAGGCTGATATTTTTCCATAGAACTTCCACCTGTTTGCTCATGTAATGTTTGATTCTGTCCTATTCCCACAGAACATAGAACAGTTTACATGAATCAAAAGTATAATCTAACAGGTAAAGAAACAAAATGACATCAACAACTGCATAAAAAATACATATTTTCACCAAAAAGACATACACCTTACTGGACATGGAAGACAAATGTGGAGATTGCTACTGAGATATGGTAACATGTGTAGCAAGCAGACTTGCAGACAAATTATCTTCTTTATAAATATTCACATGCTTGACACTTAGCATGACCAAGATGCAAGCAGGGATACACCAAGGATAGTACCTAGAGTCACAATCTTAACCTTTTGGCTAAGACAAAATGTACTTTGTTTCTCAAGTCTCTTGTTTGTTTTTTTCTTTCTTACCTGTCTAATTCTTTCCCTGCTTTTCCTTCAATTTTTATACTTCACCCTTTCATTATTAAACAAGTTGAGGAAGCACCTTGATCAATGCACTTCAACTGTTTGATCTAACCCCATGATCCCATGAACCAGATGTCTAAGCAAATACTTTTACTAAAGTGATTAGTTTGATTATTGGACGTCATTAACTTTAGCTTCATTGACGAAGTGGAGAAGCAGGGGGAAATTCAAAAGATCAAGGACAGAAAATGTAGAAGTCATTGCAATCACAAAAGGAAAATCAATTCATTATCAACAAGAGAATTGCCAAAGATAGAAGAAAAAGGAAACTAAATGGAATAGGAAAAGGAAAAGAAAAGAAAGAGCCTACCAATTACACAATGACTGACTTAAAATAATGCTTACCATTTCCTTTGCCACCAATCTGCTCATCAGGAAAGAAGATGTGCCATCCCATGTGGCAAACAGGAAAAGGAAAAAAAAAATCTCATTAGAGAACATCGGCAATTGCATTTAGAAGATCCAAATAAATTAGTATCTCAAGATTTACAAATAAGAAGCAAGCGTGTGCTGGCAAAATTCTTTTCATGGTATAAGCTGCTAATGAACAAAAGGAAAAGACATTTAAAAGCATAATGCAAGATCATACCTATTTAGTATTCTCCTCAAATAGTATGCATCCATGTGTTCTACCATGTTAGACATCATGTCTGATTTCCACCAAAAGTTCACAGCTATTGTCAAATCATCACTGTCAACTTGATGGAACCTGATAAAAACATCATTCTAATTAGAGACAACTAAGCAAACAAACAATAGTTCAAACTAAAGAAACAAAATATGTGAACTAGGATGAAACAATGCAATAGTTCCTGGATGTCAATGAAACCAATCTGTAAATATATGTTGAAAGTTTGAAGTTGTAAATTAGCATCAACCGTCAAATAAGGCAAATGTACACCAATCTTGGGAATATTTTTCTCTGTCATTGTGATTCATATAGATCGTATCCTTCAATGTTTAGCATATATTGGAATAGAACCATCAAGCACTAATGCTATAGTTGGAATTCTTATAGTTCAGCAACTTCTCATGCAAAAGACAATTAGGTTAAAAAATCATTTTGTATAGGTGCTACAAAAGGATATACCCACCAGCATTTTGAAGGTTGGAGTAAGGCCAACCTGATCACAAGAATCTGCATCCATAAATATTACATATTATCTCTTTTGATAATTAGTATGAAGCCTTTCTACTTCTAAATGTTGTGGCTGTGATCAAGCAATTGCCCAAAGTTCTGTAGAATTAGTGTTCGACAACCAGTAGCAAGGTAAATCTTGCAATTTGGTAACTAAAAAATTCCTAGAGACACTACATTACTGCCAGAAATCGGAATGAGCACCTCAAACTTAAGGAAAATAGCTTGCAATGCAGATGGAAAGAATTATAGTATAGAAGACAGTAATCATGAAGTAATAATTGACTAATGGGAAAAAAAACCCACCATCCTTCAGGAATAAAGAGAACATCTCCAGGGCGAAGAATAATCTTTTGGGAACTTTCCTCATAGTGAACAGCTCTCGGATGAAGAGAAAGATCAGGTTTTTCTATACTAACAGCACTGGAAAGAAAATTGAACACTTAAATGATTATGCAATGTTTTGTAGGGTAGTTGTGTTGTAAAGAACATCATACCTATGGTTTGAGGCCTCTCCATATACTGCCATTGGGTATAAGATGGGACATGCAGAAGGAGGCCACAAGATGACTGAAAAAGAAATGAACTTTTATAACTAACTAATCAATAAGCATAGTACTGAAACTCATATTGACTTAATAATCATGTGTCACACTAGTGGAACTTGGTTAGATGAGTAGCTAGTTGAGATTGTTCATACAACTCAAAATAAACTGAAAATGGAGGCATGACTATGAGGACTTGAGGTAGCAAAATCTAAGAGTAGAAAGAAAAACAATTAATAAAACCAGGCATTTGAGTCAATCAATATGAAAATTTAATTACCATAGTGCAAAGAATTGAAATTAAACGAGCACTTATAAAATGCACATGAACCTAATCCATGATGAAATGGACTTGAAAATCACAAGTCCACAGCAAGGGAGTTCAAACCTAATAATAACTATGGCATTATCATCCCAATGACATTATATTCCTGAAAGGCATCAGTTATAGTGAATAATTACCATTTGGTACTCTTTTACACCACCTAAATGCATGGGGATAAATTACAAGAGCATAGATTGTTCCAGCATTGGAAGAGTTGAAAGATGAGTTGTTTTGTCAAGTAAGTAAACAAAGAGCAAATATATAACCTTTTTTGCAACCAGAAACCATGCAAAGCAGATTATGGTGGGGATCATAATGTGTGCTTGACCTGGATTTGGCCATATTCATCCAGAAGTTGATAGATGCTAATGTGCTTGTCTGTAAAAATATAGGCTGCATTGACCAGCATGAACATGTAGAGTTTATGTAAGTTCAAATACAGCCTAACTTAAAGCCAGATAGTAACAGACACAAACAAAAGGGCAGATCATAACTGTTTGAATGTCTTCTGCAAGAATCCGTAAAGGGCACCTTTCTTTATCCTCCAAATTCAATATGGGAACCTGTTAATAAAGGAAGTTCATTCTGTCACATTCAAACAAAAGCCATCGTTGAAGAAAACCCAGAGCTAAAGTACATTTGTACATATGAGCAGTTTGCAACCTGAGCTACATAAAGTTCACCGAGTATATCTGAACTTGCATCTTCCAAGCAAGCAGATGTAGCTAAAGACATCGCTGGAGGAGCCGAAGTACTTCTAGCATCAGAAGTCTGAAGAAATTTCTTGCAAGAGGTGATGAACGTAGAGAATGATATGGGTACCTATAATCAGACATTAGGGAAACTTTTAACGAAGCTTGCAAAAATTAAGTACAGGAAGCAAATAGATATGCTTGATTGTCAATATAAAATCACTACTTGAGAGGGGAGAATCATACTCTCTCATGACTTCTAATATCACCATAAAAAACGTGCCCTGATCTTGATAGCATAGCTTCTAGTACAGCAGACCCAGCTCTTTCCTGCAGTTATTTTGCCTTAAATTAAAGTACGACATATGATTACTAGTTAGAACACACAAACAACAAAATTGCTTGTAGAGATTACAGTAAACATGCAGTAGTTATAAGTTACTTAAACAACCTATTCAAACCATTTCTTTTCTACAGTTAGTTTGCTCTATTTCAGTTAAATAGCAAGCAACTAAATTGCTTGTAGAAAGTACAATAAAATTGTAAAATAAAAATACTTAGAAACACTTAATCAAAGTATCAAGTCCTCTCGAAGCATTCAATTAAGTTCCTGCTTCCTCAAATATATCAGAAACAGGAAATCATAGCACATAGGAAAAAAAGGACCTCCAAGTAATCAAGGCCTCCATCAAAAGGGTTCCACCTGGTGATGGCCCTCCATTCCTTGACGGCACCATGAAAGACCTACACATAAGGGAAATATTCGACCTAGATCACCCCCGAGAACAAAGTAAAAGGAGCAGTTTTGAGATGAAAACACGAGAGGAAACAAAGAGAAGGATACGATGGAATACCGCTGGAACATTGGTGGGTTCGATCTTCGAAGAGAAATCCGCTGGCGAGGGACGCTCATCGAAGCGGCGGGCGAGCAGCGACGAGTCCATTGGATGGGAGGTCTAAGTCGCTTAAGATTTGGGTTTCAGCCAAATTGAAATAGAACCTCTTTTATTTATCCTTGAAAATCAAAAATTTATCAAATGATAACTTTTTAAAAAAATTATCAAATACGCCATCAAATTTCACAATTTCAAAATATTCTGAAGGTTTGATTAATAGCAAATTACTACTTATAGGGGTAATGGGGTAGTATATTCTTTTGATCGATACCTTATACTAAAAATGTGAAACTGTCATATCAACGGCCGATATGGAGAAATGTAAATATAGGTACACAGTTGAAAGTGTATGACAAAGACGTTAACCCCGATGATCGAACCCTAGATCTCTCGGCCACAAGATCATACACCCCTAACTGTGCTACACCCTGGGGACAAAAACTGTCCGGGTGAACTTTTTATAGTGGTCGGCCTTACCGTCAAAACGACCCCATATCATAAAACCTCCTAAGGGATTTTTTTGGAGGCACTGTACTGTTGATAAGAGGTCCCATTGTTGAGACAGCACCCCAATCAATAGACCCCTCAAAGGAGGATTTATTTGTTGCTAAGGGGACTCGAACCTGAAACCCCAAGCAACACATGTCTTATGCTTACCACTTGGGATAAGTCACTTCGATACCTTACCCTAAGCACCTATTGTTCAGCTCGGATCTCTTGGACCCTAAACTCTGGTCTTCTCCTAGCTTCCAAAACGATACACTTTAGATGCCATTTTATTTACGCACACAGTACCAAAAATGGTAAATTGGTGTTGTTTTAAACTTAGATATGTTTATTGTAGCATTTTTTTTTTACAAAATATAAGTATTTTATAAACGTGGGGGAGGGTTGTTTTTAGTTTTTTTTCATGGAAATTTGCAAACTTTGATTGAATTTTATTTTTTTCGCAAATTGATGTTATTTTAAGCTTAAATATGTTCACTGTGGCATTCTTTGCTGGAATTTAGGCTATGTGTGTAAATGAAACAGCATATGAAGTGTGTCGTTTTGAAGGATACCAGGGTTTAGGTTCCATGACACACTTCAAATGCTGTTTCAATTAAGTTTTCGATTCAAACTGATAGGCAGTTCAGATCTCTTAGACCCTAAACCCTTGTCCCCTCCAAAATAACACACTTCGAATATCGTTTCATTTACGCTTATAGCACTAAAAATGTCAAATTGGTGCTGTTTTAAGTTTAGGTATATTCAGTATGACGTTCTTTGACAAAATATAGGCATTTTATAAACGTTAGGTGTTGTTTTTAGTTTTTTTCATCTAAATTTACAAGCTTCGATTGAATTTGTATTTTTTACAAATTGGTGTTGTTTTAAACTTAAGTATGTTTAGTATGACGTTCTTTGCTATAATTTAAGCTGTGAGCATAAATGAAACACTATCCAAAATGTGATTCGACGGCAAAAGGAACACATATCTCCAAATCCAACTGAGCCACATAACAACAAAGATTCCAGCCAACAAATAGATAAAATGTGTCAGTACATGGAGAGGTCAGACAAAACCACAATAACACCAACACCCAACAAATAGACAAAATGTGCCAGTACACGGAGAGGTCACTAAATTCACCAAAGTCAAGAAAATAAGCTTCTATAATGAATCCATAATTACACAAAAGGAAGAGAATGTCGATATCCAACGGCAACCTCCAAATATAGCAACAACACAGGATCCCTACAGGAATGAAAACACTAGCCAATAGGACTTTAACTAAACTATCATATGCCTCAATGTCACATAAGCACCTACATGTGCATGAATGTATCACTAACTAGATAACAGAATAGAACCTCCAGGAATTGAAAATGAAAAGTGAATTCCAAGAATGAACACATATATATTTTTTAAAAACAAGATCAAATTAAACCAAACTAAATTTAATCACAGGAACAAAACCAAACTAAACTAAATCAAATCAAATTTTACTAAACAGAACAAAATTAACCACCAAGTTTGCATAAAAACAAAGTTTAACCACCAAGTTTAGCCTGTCTAGGAAATTACAAGTTTAACTTGTTCAAAGAAATGATAATAAGACCTAAGGTCTACGCCTCAAATATCTCCACTCAATAATACTTTCACAAAAACTCTTTTCTCATCATCTGGTATGGTGAAGAAAATATTTGTAGTTTCACGATCACAACCAATTTTTTTTATCACTTTGTGTCGCTCCAACATGTTAAGCCCAGGTAACTTTGTTAAAACATCATTGACTTTCATTCTTTTTTCAGCGCCTTCATCATATTCCAATGTTTTACTTAATCGATTACTTGCATTGTTAAGTTTTTCCACAAGAATAATTGTCGCCTCTCTAATAACTTGAGACAAATCTTTAGTGCTCTCACGTCTTTCTCCTTTTTGGCTTAGAATTCTCTTCGTTTGATCCAAATATGAAATCTTGGGCATATGAAGCATAATCCCCCATCAACGCCTATACTTTCATCATTTTCAACTGCAACTTTGTCTAATTCTTCCACAATATCAGTAGGACCTTGAGCATCTTTCCCAGATGCACGTTCTCCACCAAAGAAGACAGAAAATTCCTCATAGTAAACTAATGATTTGTATATAAATTGTTCTACATCTCCATGAGTCTATAAAATAAATTTTATATTACTAACTAAACAAAATAAAATAAAAATAAAACATTTTAATAATAAAATAAATTACCATAATATATTTATCCCACATGGAATTCTCAGTCGTAACAAGTTTTTTTCCTAAGCCCCAACCAAAACCGTTGGTACCAACTCCATACAACATGTCATGGACAACATTGTGGAGCTTCTGAAAAGTTCTTAACCTTGATTCAATGTGTGGTTTTGCCTTAATTCCATGTCTAGGCAAGCTAACGTCAAGCATTTGTTGTAGCTTTAGTCCATGTCCGGGCCTAAAAACTTTCTCATTCTTGTTTCTAAGATCTCCAGCATTATTTAATTGCATCAATGCTTCAATAAGTGCAGCATCTTCTATAATAGACCATTGATGTTTGTATTTTACAAGTTTTTTGGGTTGTAAGATTCTCCTGAAGGATTAGAAGCCATGTTCACCTATAGCACAAAAAATTAATAGCTCAAATAAAGAGAAATAGCAACCGGACTTCTATTGAGAAAAGATTACAGAAATCATTGATGATTTGCTTTCTACTACTGAATGGAAAATAGAAATAGTATTGGTGCTGCTTTTATATACAGAAATCATTGGTACTTCTTTTATATAAATACATATGAGAAAAATTTACAAAAATAGTGTATAGTTTGCCATTCGTTAAAGCTTTACATGACATGACCTTGCATGGACCATTTTAATTATTGAGGATCTTAAAAATAGATAACATAATAGTTCAGTACTGGTTACTATTGTGTTTCTTAATGGGTTGGTCAGAAAATGCAAGCTTGAAACATTGTAATTCAACATACTCAAAATAAGCTAAACACAAAATTGAAAATCATAAGACATGTAATGTAAATTACAAAGAAACAGAATAAGAATGATAGTCTTTCTCCATTTACAAAAATCTAATAATTTATAAGAATTATACAAATGATCTCATCTAGATCTTTTCCATTCATTAAACATGTTATTAGCCAAATTATTACGCCAATTGCTAAATTCACTCGAAGTCTCAATGTTTAACACTATGTTTTCACCAATGTCATCAATTTCATTTGGTTGACTATCCAACCTTCTCTCCAACCTTCTTTCTGTAAGATCCCCAGCCATTTCTCTCCTTATAAAATTGTGAAGAAGGCAATATATCATAATAATTCGATTTTGAGTTTGGATCAGATAGCTGAACTTCTAAGTATTGCCCATCGTATTTTAAGTAGCCTAAAGCATCTCTCTATCACATTTCTAGCAGTCGAATGCTTCATATTGAAAAACTCTTGAGGACTTCTAGGTACTCGACCTTCTTTCCACTCATTTAAATGATATCTTTGGCCCCTATATGGTGTTAAATTATCTTAATAATTGGATGTTTAGAAGATAAGGAAAGTTTCTGTTTTTTCTTGAGTTTGATTTTCTGATTAGATTGAAATCTTTGTATGGTCCAAGCGTCGTTGTATCAACAGCCAAGCATTTTTTGTGTGGCTTGATTTGGGTATATGGTTTATCTTAATGCTTGGCTGTTGATTTCAAGTCATGGGATGTTGGGTAGAAGGGTGTGTTGCTGTGGGATATTATATATTATATTTTGGTACATGAAAGCAGTGCAGTTGCTTTACTGATTACTATATTTTGCAAGGAGTTGGATTCAAACATGTAGGAAGCTACAAAATTCTTGGAAGTTGCTGATAGACCTACGTTTATGAGTTTAGAGTTATACGCTCAAGAGTTCACTGTTTGAGTATAGTGACGATTTCTTTTTAAAGTGGTTGTAAGTATAGCGTTTGTAATTTGATTTGATTTAATTTAGTTTGATTTTATTCTATTCGATTAAATTAAATTAAATTTCATTTAATTTAGTTTGATTTAATTGAGAGGAAGAATAAAATTATTTAAATTCTATTATAAGGATATTTTTGTCATTTTTTAAAAAATATTAATTACATTCTTATCAAAAATAATGTACACCAAACAAAAGAATGCAATCACCCATGTAATCAAAGATTATATGCATAGTATAGTAATGTAATCCGGATTACATTACATTACATTACAAATTTAATTACATTACAAATTGGATTACATTAGTCAAACCAAACGTAGCCTATAAATTAGACATAACATACCCCATGTAAACAAAAATTTGTCTGGCATTTATCTCTCTCAGCTCCATAAAGCACAAGATATCTTCTCTTAGCAACCGTATACTTTTAGGATGTTCAAACATAGTGTCCTTAAACTCTATGTATATGCTTTCCAATTCATTCATCAATCTAACAACATGTGAGTAGATATACTTGCATGCCATGGGTAATGCATTTTCAATATCCTTGAACTTGTCGCGCTGACTAGGAACATTTGATAGAGCAAATGGTTGAGGTTTTCCCTTTTTCTACAATTTAGAATATTCATACAAGTATTATAAACTAAACCATTGTCCAAGCAACATATATAAAAACTGTAAACATAAAATCAAGTGAAACTTAAAGTACCTTTGTCGTAGGAAAAATTACCAACTCTTTAGGCCAACCAGCAATGACTCCAACTACATCTTTGATGATTCTTAGTCCAGACTTAATTAGGATTGGAAGCTCTGCTTCTTCATCTAAGACAACATTAACAAATACTTGGAAAAAATTGAAAGCTCTACCTCCTTCTGATATTATTGTGACATACGTCACCACGTTTTCAAGTTGTTTTATGGCTAGGTGGCATTTCTTCCCCTTTTAAGAACAATAAGATATTAAAATTCATCAGCTTAAGAACATGAAAAACTTGTTGAAAATGACCAATAGAATGCTCCATAGCTTACCAGTTCTGCCTCCAAGCCGATGTAACCCTTGCGAGACATTCTGTGGTGATATTTACAATGCATGGTTCGTTCTTTTTGTTTTTCATGAATGACCTACATCATTATGTTCATTAGTTAAGTATAGAAATTAATAGTTCTTAAAGGAAACATGACAATTTATAAATTATACCTTCCATGATGGATCCAGTCTCGCATCCACAAATGCTTTCCAATCTAATATTGGGAGCTGATATTGACTTGGTGGAGAAATTAACTTTTCAGGATTTTTCCTATTTGGTCATACAAATTTGCTAGTCAATTTGTTTTTTAAATCTCACCACTTTTGAGCTGTTGAACTCATTACAGTATACTCACTTTGTGGTACTAGTTCGAAGACATTCTGCGATAAAAAATATTAGTTGGTACTATTTCATATTGTATATACATACATGTTCAAAAAAATATATGTATATAAAATGCTGATAAAAAAAATATGCAGAATGCCTTGATTAAAGTGTTACATGCTGAATTCTTTTATATATATATATATATATATATATATATATATATATATATATATATATATATATATATATATATATATATATATATATATATGCACCAAATTCTCAAAAAAATATGCATAGAATGTCTTGATTATAGTGTTACATGCTGAATTCTTGTAAACTATATATGCACCGAATTCTCAACAAAAAAACATGCGTAGAATTCCTTGATCAAAATGTTACATACTGAATTCAGCATGATACATGCTGAATTCTAGCATACTATATATGCATCGAATTCTCAACAAAAAATATTCATATATATGCATTTCATTTATGTTGTATAGACAAAATTAATGTGTTGTTATTGCTGCTCAAATAAGAAACATAACAAGCTGATACAATTGCAAATTTGTATAACTCTATGTACACTAATATTGATTGGCATATAAACACTTTATGTATAAATACTAATATGCATATTGGTATTCTATCCCTCGTTGAGAATTCAACGTGTATTCATAATCAATCCTAGATTAATAAAATCAAATGAACAGTAAAATCTAATCTTGTACTTACAGAAATTTCTTCCCAAACTTTTTGTTTTATGTTTTCTGGAACATCGGGCCAAGACTTTATATTGATTGACACCATGGATCTAGCAATAGAGTCAATATATGATTGTAATGCCCTTCCATTTGCATTGTATGTCGGCCTCCCCATGTTATCATAATCAATCTTCGCTTTTTTGCGCCATCTTGTAGCTACAGTTAGTTTACCCATCAATGTAGGTCCTCTCTTGTTCTTCTGCACATCTACATGACGTTCTTCATTAGTAAGTTCATGTAGCTCTGCATCAGTAACTCCATGTAGCTTATCAGCATTTAATCCTTGTAGCTCTTCAACTGTAGGTTTTCCCCCCTCCTTTTTACGACCCATTATGCTCTCCACTGCATAAGAACATAAATGAAACCAATATTAAAATCTACACAATAACATGGATAATTAAAATATCACAGACATAAACATAACATAAATAATAATAATAACAAAAATATAAACATGACATAAATAATAACAATAAGGCAAATATATATATAAACATTACATAAATAATAACAATAAAAACATAATAAAAGTACATAACATAATTTTTTTAAGTACATAAAGTGTCTTTTCTTATTCATAACATAAAACATGACATAAAAGTATAAATCATCATTTTTTTCTTGTTTTTTCCCAAACACCCTCATTTTCTGATCTAACGTATCTTTCATGAACAGGAATGCAATAAGTATCAAAATCATCAATTGGTCGAGACTCGGGAATATTAGTCCAACCATCATCCTCTCCCTCATAACATCTATTTGCCATTGGGAGCATAATTGACCATCTTTTTTTAATGGGTCATCAATATAAAAGACTTGATTGACTTGACTTGCAAAGACAAATTCATCATGCTTGTGACCTCATTTGTTCATATTGACCAAGGTGAAGCCACATTCATCGTTGATGATTACTCCTTTGTCATATGCAACCCACGCGCGCTTGAAAAGAGGAACTTGAAATTGATGATAGTTCAATTCCCATATTTCTTCAATCACTCCATAGAAAGATACGTTAGCCATTAAGGGATTATCTTTGGCATTACAATAAGCATGGTGTTGGCAACTAGAGAAACCCAACTATTATGGCAAACTCTCTCATCATCCCGTGCATTTGTTTGGTATAAATTACCATTTATCACATAATTACTATACTTAATGACGTGCGCACGTGGTCCATGAGCCAACCATGTCAATGTCGATGTTGTTCCACCATTGCAACTGTCTATTTCAGCAGCCTCCTGCTATGTGTTCAATTTGAATAGAGTGATTAAAATAGAAGCTACAACTTGCTCAGTGCAAAATGCATGAAAAATATTTTTACATCCACCTTTGCATGCAACCAATCAATGAATATCTTGTTGTGAGCATCTTATATCCACCTTTCATCAGACTCTGTTTTTTGGAAACATTGACTTAAGGAAGGTTTTATGTTCATTGTTAGATATATTTATATATAAATTTGTGTTAGATAGTAGATATAGGCAATTACACAGTGTGAGAAATAATAAATTAATGTGGTATACTTACAATATATAGGGAGATACTTCTTCCGTATTTTCTAGCATAGTTAAATGTGCTTGTAGTAGATCAACTTGTTGCACTATAATTGGTGCTTTGCATGCTAAGAAACTAGGAATATTTGCTTTGGGATCTCGATTTGATTGAGGGATCCCAACAGGATCAAGGCCATTGAGGTATTCTGAACAAAACTCAATTTCTTCTTCAGCTAAATATCTCTGAACAATGCAACCTTCAGGATATTTTCGACTTCCTACATAACTCTTAAGCACCTTCATGTATCTTTCGAATGGATGCATATACCGAAAGTAAACTGGTTCACATAATCGGACTTCTTGAACAAGATGGACTGTTAAGTGAAGCAAGACATCGAAAAAAGAAAAGGGAAAATATTGCTCCAATAAGCATAGCGTAACAACCAAGTCAGATTGTAGCTTATCTAACTTGGCTACATCTATAATCTTACAACAAATATCTTTGAAGAAGAAGCATAATCTTATGATGATGTATCTAACATGTTTTGGTAGTGCATCATGTATGAGTATTGACAGGAAATGCTGCATTAGAACATGACAATTATGATATTTCAATCCAGTTAACTTCAGCTCAGACATGCACACAAGATTCTTCATGCTCGATGAGAAACCTTCTGGAACTTTTATATTCATCAACGACTAACACACCTGTAACTTTTCTTCTTTTTTTTGTGAATGAGCATGCAGCAGGAGGAAGATATATTCTTTTTTCACCAAATTTAGGGGTCAATTCAAGCCTAATTCCTATTTGAACCATTTCCAACCTAATTGCCACATTATCCTTTGTTTTTCCTTTAACATTCATCAAAGTATTAATAAGGGATTTTAAGATATTTTTCTCAATGTGCATTACATCGAGACAATGACTAACATGCAAGTGTTTCCAATAAAGAAGATTAAAAAAAATTGACTTCTTCTTCCAACATTTTCTGAAATCTGTTACTCCGAAATCTTTTTCTTCTGTACTGTCTTTCACATTATTCTCCTTTGCATTTTTTTTTTCTTTTTACCTATTACACTAATTTTCTTTCCAAACTCACACCTTATGTCCAAAAGCTGGTTAAACAAGATAACCCCAGATAATGGTGTATAAGCTTCTCCATGTTCTTCCATGCCATTGAACTCCTTCATTTGCCTTTGATAGGGATGAAACCGTGGTAGGAATCGCCTATGACCAACAAATGTCATTTTCTTCCCATTTTCCAAATACTTTGCATAAGTATCTTCTCCGCATAGTGGACATGCATAATAACCATGTATAGTACATCCACTAAGGTTACCATAGGCTGGAAAGTCATTGATGGTCAATAATAAGACTGCTTTAAGAGTGAAAAACTTTCTTCGATAAGCATCATAGACACCATCAACTCCTTCTCACAATCATTGTAAATCTTCAACTAGCACCTCGAGATAGACATCTATAGCATTTTCTAGCTGTTTAGGCCCTGAAATGAGCATAGTTAGCATAATGAATTTCCTCTTCATACACATGTTTGGAGGCAGATTATAGGTGACCAACATGATTGGCCAACACTGTACCGATTACTAAGGTTGCTATAAAGATTAATGCTATCAGCTGCAAGTGCTAAGCATTCTTAGCTCACTTTCGAAGTCGGGCCACATATGATTCACCAACTTCCAAGATGATGAATCAGCTGGACATAACTGACCAGCAACTCCTCTAGTGTCTGCATGCCATGTTAACTTTTTTGAGGTCTCTAAAGATTTAAACATGCACTTACATCTTGGTATGGGAGGGAAATACCACATAACCTTGGCAGGAACACCTTTCTTCTCAACATTATTTTTGGTTAGCTTCCACCGCGACAATCCACATTTAGGGCAGCTTACGCAGTATTTATATTGCTTCCTATAAAGGGGGCAATCATTGGAACAAGCACAAATTTTTTCATGACTCAACGTCAAACAACTCAATGTCTTTTTTCATTTTTTATTGCAGATTATGATTATTTGGCAGCATATCCCCGAAATCCATTACTATATCTGAAAATAGAGCATTACTCATCCCATGCCTTGCTTTGGTATTGTACAGTTTCACAAGTGCACTCAACTTTGTGTAACGTTTACATCCATTGTACAATGGTTTCTCTGCTTCCTCCAAAAATTCCATAAATGCTTCTAGATTTTCTATATAGTTATCATATGCTACCTCACACATATTAGTAGTTTCAAAGTTGTCGTGATAATTATCAATTGACTCTTGGTTGGTACTGAAATTTACTCCATCATATTCAACAGACTCACCATGCCAAATCCAATTCACATAATTTTGACTAAAACCATGAAAATAACGATGCTCTTGAATGGACTTAACCAATCCTTTTTAAAGATTTAAACATTTGCAACAAGGGCAATGAAATAAATTAGGGTCAATATGAGGATTCTGTAAACAACGGCTAATGAACTGTTCAACACCCTCTTCATATTGTTTGGACCTTCTATCCGATTGAATCCAAGATTTATCCATTTCAATATAGAAAAATACCAAAAAATTGTAAAAATAAACTTTTGTATTATTTACTGCTAGATGAAGGTCTTCTCTAAACTACTTCAAGGACTTTACTTTTCTTTAATATGAATTTGATCAAAACCTAAAAAATATTATAGTAAATAAGCAAAAGGTTTAAAGTAAGGCTGAATAAAGCTATAGAATCTAACACTTTGGAGATCATAAAGCATAATCATTTCAATGATATGCTTAAATCATGTATTTCTCTGATGGTAAAATAATATTATTTATTTTTGCAAAGAAATAATGGTAAAAGATCGTCCAATTTCCTTTTACCAATCAAATCAAAAGTATTATTCACAAGAATGCATATTGATGCGGATATTGCTTGAGGGCAGAGAAGGAATAAGGGGGAAGAAGGAGGGTAGTTTGGTTATTTGGCTAGAGTAGGGTTCTTGATTTAAAGGCGCACTGTTCATCGTGTGTAGGGAGAGGAATGCTTGGCCCGCCGCCAGCCAAGGAGAGGCCTGGGCCTGCCCCTGTCACGCCCTTCGCCGGCAACCGACGAAGCCGTCGGCGTGGTCCTCCTCCTCGCCTCCACCTCCTGTTCACTCCAACGTCGTCACCAAGAAGAAGGGGGGCTTCTTCGTGCCTCTATTTTCCGCTGCCGCAAAGAGGAGCTAAGCTTATTCGACTGCTCCCTTTCTCACCGCCACCTCCTCTCCCTCACGCCAATGCTCGCCGCCCTTCTCCCTGCCTGTCACGCCACCACCGGCTACTCCACCCAGCCCCTCGACGACCGCGAGGTTGGCCTGGTGGTCATCCTCGTAGCGCTGACCGTACCAGCGCTGGGCAGCGCGCGCGACCCGGTCACACACGTCGTCGCTCTTCCTCAGTTCACTTTCTCCTTCCTCCTAGTCGCCGTCGGCGAATCCAACACCGGCTGTAGCAGAGATGCTTGGCGCTTCGAGGTGATCGATGGTCTCCTCGGTTCCTTGTGACACTCTCGACACCTAAAAGTAACTGAACCAAGTTTGGGATGCACTTGAGCTCGAGCTACAACATGCTTGTTTGTAATCTTCTGGAATTAGCTACAATAGCATATGATTCATCTGAACCGCCAAGTGAGAGGTGTAAGTATCAGGCTGAGGTACGCTAATTAAAGGGCCTATTCTATAAATCTGTATAGCTACAAACTGATAGAGCCATTGTATTTCGCTCTCCGCATTGCTACTCCGATTGTGAGTCACACATTGATATCATCCGGCCTACGTGAAGTGTGTCGGCCTGCGAGCCGTTATTATGTCTCGACTTACATGCAGCCTTCTGGGTCCATGCTGCATTGGATTCCGTGTCGTCGTCTTCCTCCGGTCTGACTCCTCAGCTGACTTACATCCATCTACTCGCCAGGGCTACGACGACTCGATCAGCACCGCAACCAGCTCATCCATCCATCTGAGGGCGCCCCCCGGGGCCAGGGTACGTCATCGTACGTTTCCTGCATTCATTTCACTATTCTATCATTAGTGTTCGGCTACTTATACATTTTTGGGATCCACCTCGAGCATCGGGGCGCCAGGGACCGGGGCAACCTGGTCACTGGATATAGGTACTGTCGACCCGGGGACATCTGACGACTTGGTCAGCATAGAAGACAGCTCATCAACCGGGCCATGGGGATGCGGTCAACCTTCCAGACACGTCACACCGGCAGGTTCGTCTTCTCAGCTTCCCGACAGGATCAAATTGCCGCCGTCTGTGGGAACGCACTTGGTCTGGAACGTGAAGATGAACGACGCCGGAAAATTCTACCATCCTCATGGCCTTGATGGGGTTCGACGAGTATATCGTATCATCCTCACTCCACGGGTATTCGGGAGTCAAGAAATTGAGACAGATCCTCTGTTGGTCGGCAGGTTAGTTTTTCAGCTATATTTTCTTTCGGTCATAGAATTTATCATAGTTTCTCGAGCGAGAACTCCCGTGCCAATCGGTCGGGTTTCCATCATATCCGAGCCACCGGCTCGATGTCGAAGGTCCCGTGCCGATCGGACGGGCGTATATTATCCGAGCCACCGGCTCGATGTCGAAGACCCCAAACCGGTCGGCCGGGCGTATATTATCCGAGCCACCGCCTCGGTGTCGAAAGCCCCGTGCCGATTGGCCGGGTGTATATTATCCGAGCCTTAAGCTCGATGTTGAAGGCCCCGTGCCGATCGACCGGGTGTATATTATCAGAGCCATCGGCTCGATGTCGAAGACCCCAAGCCGGTCGGCCGGGCGTATATGATCCGAACCACCACCTCGATGTCGAAGGCCCCGTGCCGATCGGCCGGATGTATATTATCCGAGCCCTGAGCTCGATGTCGAAGATCCCATACCGGTCGGCCGGGCGTATATTATCCGAGCCACCGCCTCGATGTCGAAGGCCCCGTGCTGATCGACCGGGTGTATATTATCCGAGCCCTGAGCTCGATGTCGAAGATCCCGTGCCGGTCGACCGGACATATATTATCCGAGCCACCGCCTCGATGTCGAAGATCCCGTGCCAGTTGGCCGGGTGTATATTATCCCAGCCCTGAGCTCGATGTCGAAGACCCCGTGCCGGTCGACCGGGCGTATATTATTCGAGCCACCGGCTCGATGTCGAAGACCCCGTGTCGATCGGCTGGGCGTATATTATCAGAGTCACCGGCTCGATGTCGAAGACCCCGAGCCGATCGGTCGGGCGTATATTATCCGAGCCACCGGCTCTATGTCGAAGACCCCGTGCTGATCGGCCGGGCGTATATTATCCGAGCCACGGGCTCGATGTCGAAGACCCCGTGCTGATCGGCCGGGTGTAAGTTATCTGAGCTGTGAGCTCACGTTAAACTCTAGAGTCGAGCCGACGACTATAAACCGCGAACTGCCGAGCGGCGACGTTAAACTCTAGAGTCGAACCGGCGACTATAAAACTCCGGCTTGAAGACCGTCGAGCGGCGACGTTAAACTCTAGAGTCGAACCGGCGACTATAAAAACCCCGGCTTGAAGACCGTCGAGCGGCGACGTTAAACTCTAGAGTCGAACCGGCGACTATAAAAACCCCGGCTTGAAGACCGTCGAACGGCGACTATAAAACCCCTGGCTTGAAGACCGTCGAGCGGCGACGTTAAACTCTAGAGTCGAACCGGCGACTATAAAAACCCCGGCTTGAAAATCGTCGAGCGGCGATGTTAAACTCTAGAGTCGAACCGACGACTATAAACCCCCGGCCTGAAGACCGTCGAGCGGCAACGTTAAACTCTAAAGTTGAACCAGTGACTATAAAAGGCTTGAAGACCGTCGAGCGGCGACGTTAAACTCTAGAGTCGAACCGACGACTATAAAAACCCCGGCTTGAAGACCATCGAGCGGCGACGTTAAACTCTAGAGTCGAACCGGCGACTATAAAATCCCCAGCTTGAAGACCGTCGAGCGGCGACGTTAAACCCTAGAGTCGGACCGGCAACTATAAAAACCCCGGCTTGAAGACCACTTCATGAACCAATTCTTCGGATGTCCTTTCTCCCCCGTTCGGGGTCTAGCTTATCAGAGCGTGTATCTCCCCCGTTCGGGGTTGAATGACCGGCTTATCAGATATTTTATCTCCCCCGTTCGGGGTCGAGTGATTATCATTGATATCAGACCAGTTTTAGATATTTTATCTCCCCCGTTCGGGGTCGAGTGATCGTCACTGGTCTCGAACCAGCTTCGGATATTCTATCTCCCCCGTTCGGGGTCGAGTGATCGTCATTGGTCTCGGACCAGCTTCGGACATTGTATCTCCCCCGTTCGGGGTCGAGTGATCGTCACTGGTCTCGAACCAGTTTCGGATATTCTATCTCCCCCGTTCGGGGTCGAGTGATCAGATCAGCTTCGGATATTGTATCTCCCCCGTTCAGGGTCGAGTGATCGTCACTGGTCTCGGACCAGCTTTGGATATTCTATCTCCCCCGTTCGGGATCGAGTGATCGTCATTGGTCTCGGACCAGCTTCGGATATTGTATCTCCCCCGTTCGGGGTCGAGTGATCGTCACTGGTCTCGAACCAGCTTCGGATATTGTATCTCCCCCGTTCGGGGTCGAGTGATCGTCACTGGTCTTGGACCAGCTTCGGATATTCTATCTCCCCCGTTCGGGGTTGAGTGATCACACTGGTCTCAGACCAGCTTCAGATATTGTATCTCCCCCGTTCGGGGTCGAGTGGTGGTCACTGGGCTCGGGTCAGCTTATCAGATCTCTTATTTCACCCGTTCAGGGTCGAACATCTTTAATGATCGCGGGCGAGAGTAGGTCCACTGGTTTCGAACCAGGATATCTCATGGGCTCTATGCCCGCTCGGCAAAAGGCTTTCGCGTCAGTGCGCCTCTATTTCCCGGGCTACGCTTCCGTTCAGTTCACGGGTGATGCGTCCGCTCGGCATCGTCGCCCGACATCTATTCAGCCAATCGACATCCTTCCGACCGCCTGATCAGCCTCTTCGCGATCACGCGCTCGGCAATCGCTCGCGTACCAGTATGCAATGAGTTTAGCGATTTGACTTTAACATCGAGAGCGGTTCATCCCTTTGCGATAGACTGTCCAGTCAGTCGGACTAGCGCCTCCTTCGACTAGACTTGAAGGGGAGGCTTGTGATGCGGATATTGCTTGAGGGCAGAGAAGGAATAAGGGGGAAGAAGGAGGGTAGTTTGGTTATTTGGCTGGAGTAGGGTTCTTGATTTAAAGGCGCACTGTTGATCGTGTGTAGGGAGAGGAATGCTTGGCCCGCCGCCAGCCAAGGAGAGGCCTGGGCCTGCCCCTCTCACGCCCTTCGTCGGCAACCAGCTCATCCATCCATCCGAGGGCGCCCCCCGAGGCCAGGGTACGTCATCATACCTTTCCTGCATTCATTTCACTATTCTATCATTAGTGTTCGGCTACTTATACATTTGTGGGATCCGCCTCGAGCATCGGGGCGCCAGGGACTGGGGCAACCTGGTCACTGGATACAGGTACTGTCAACCCGGGGACATCTGACGACTTGGTCAGCATAGAAGACAGCTCATCAACCGGGCCATGGGGATGCGGTCAACCTTCCAGATACGTCACACCGGCAGGTTCGTCTTCTCAGCTTCCCGACAAGATCACATATGATGTTACTTGACTATACAAATTACTAACTCTTTCAAAGAAGATGAAATAAAAAAAATTCACAGAATTGTAATAAACTATCTTCTGGGCGGATTTGAAATTTCATTAAATAAATAATATAGACTTATTTCTAGTTTATCTAAAAGACAAAAAGAAAACTATATGGGCACTAATAGACTATGGCAACAAACTCCTTCCTGTAAATGGCATACACGAAACAACAAACAAAATATTTCTCAGCTCACATATTTGTTTCGAGATGACTATTTTTCTTCATTGTTTGTATATCAACAAGAATATCCTAATGTGAAAAATATAGCATATGCGACTTCAACATACAGAGATATATGACCTGCATTATCATCCAGTTTTACTGGAATAGACATGTAAGTAAAACTACTTTCAGCAGATACCACCAATCCTTCCATTATTTGAGTAACGAGAAAAATAGAAAACAATATAAACAAGTTTGAGACTAGAATAGGAAAAATAAAATTAATGATTACAGGTTTAAAAAAAGAACATCAAATTCTTAAATAATCTCTCAAAATTACAATGATCGCTAATTACTTGAGAATCGAATATGATGAACTAGAAATCAATCAAAGTAAGAACTTAGAAAGCAGATTTCTACAAATACTAAATTAGATCCGAGAGAGAGCGATAGAATACTAACCCTATAATGCAAGGCTGGAGATGCAAAATGGAGGACGGAGACGCAAAGTTGGAGATGTAAAAACGGAGGACAGAGATGCAAGGCTAGCGATGCAAGGCGGGAGGACAGAGATGCAAAGTTTTAGACGCAAGGCCGGAGGATGGAGATGCAAGGCTGGAGACGCAAGGCTGGAGGATGGAGACGCAAGGCTGGAAGACGGAGATGCAAGCTGGAGACGAAAAAATGGAGGCGGTGAAAGCTAAGGTTGGGGGCGCGCGGCTACTAGGGCTAACAATTGGGATTGTGAGCATTAATGTCTTAGCGAGGTTAATATGTTTATTTAGGACTTGTAAAAATTAGAAGTGATGATAGGATAAAAAAAAGTTTAATTAAGTTTTTTATTCGTTCATCTTTTTACTTCACACATAAAAATTATAATTTTTTTTTAACTTTTTACTTCATCAAAACTAATATACCAAAGTAAAATATTATTAAAAATTAATAGTGAAGCCCTTGTTTTTTAAATTCTGAAGTTTACTTCGCTGGTGTTATTAACGAAGTTGATTGTTATATATTACTTCGTAATTAATAATCGTCGAAGTAACCAGTGGCGAAGTAAAAACTCAAAATTCTACTAGTGATAGCAAAAAATATTCTAATAAAAGTTATTCTCTAATCGGAGAATACGTATCAAAGTAATCAAAACATTCTCATTGTCGATATTCTTTGATTACCAATCTAACATTATACTTATCAATCATGTAATCCGATTTCATTTTCTTTTAGAAGATTCATTTGCAACCTAATAGTTTACTTCTCGGAGGAAGATCTACAAGTTTCTAAGTGTGATTTTTCAAGATAAAGTCTATCTCAGATGCAATTGTCTCTTTCCAATGAATTCCATCACAAGAGTTCACTGCTTTTGAGTAATTTCGGGGCTCACTTTTCAACATAAAAGTGATAAAATATATTCCGAAGGATTTTTCCACTCAATCTCTTTTACTTCCTCTAAGCTCAACCTCAATTGGTTCATCATCTTCTTGTTATATTCCATATGTCCGTTTTAAGGAGCTAGCATCATCTCAGGTGTTATACGGAAGCATATGCTTAAAGAACAAGACATTTCTCGATTCTATTATTGAGTTCTTATGTATATCTAGTATTTGTGACTAATACATAAAAAACCTGATACACACTATTGTTATGTGCATATCTAATAAATATGCAATCAACACTTTTTAGTCTTATCTTTATCTTTTTTGGATCAGACACCAAAGATTTGACAAGACACTCTCACATGCATTCACAAATATTTATAGGACGGTTGTATTTCATTCCACAACTCACAGTAGGCTCTTATCTATTTTTTTTCTGGTTACCTTATTTAAAAGATAATTAGCTGTTAACATAACTTCCCCCACATGGACTCTAGCAGTGCAGAGTTCAATAGAAGAGTATTCATCATCTCCTTTAGAGTTCGATTCAATTGCTCAACAACTCCATTTTACTGAGAAGAATAAGGGGCTGTTGTTTCATCTAATTTCATGTTCAGCACACAACTTAGTGAATGGTGAAACATATTCATCGCTTTGATCACTTAGAACCACCTTAATTTTCTTATTAAGTTGGTTTTCAACCTCATTCTTTTAGAGACCGAATTTCTCTATACCTTCATCCTTACTTTTGAAAAAAATACACATAACAGTATTTTGTGTTATCATCTATAAAAGTGATGAAGTATTTATCCCATCACATGTTGGTGTACCTTTTAGGTCACATACGTCGGTGTAAATTAGGTCGAGTGGTTCCTTACTTCTTTCAACATGTTGAAAGGATGATCTTATCATTTTTGCTTCAACGCAAATTTCACACTTGTGTTTTGGGTCAAAGAGGAATATAGGTATGCTTTGCATGTTAATTAATCTTCGCAACACATCGCACTTAACATGTCCTAGTATGCTATGTCACAAACATAAAGATTCAAGCATATATGTTGAAGAGTTTGCAATTTTATTAACTTAGGCGTAATCGCGATTACACTGAGCTTAAATAACCCATTAGTTATGCAACCCTTTCTTAAATACATTTCATTTTTGGACAAAACAACTTTGCCCGACTCAAAAATAATGCGGAAGCAATTCTTGCTCAAAAGTGATCCGGATACTAGATTCTTCTGAATCTCTTAAACATACAATACATTGTTGAGAGTCAATTCCTTGCTCGAGGTCAGCTTTAGTACCACTTTTCCTTAGCTCATGATGTCCGAGGTTGCTAAATTCCCCATGAATAATTTCTCTCCATATTTGATTTCTTCAAAGTTGTGGAGCAGCTCCTTGCTGCAACATATATATCTGGTGGCTCCTATATCAATTCACCATTGTCATGGAATTAAACCCACTAGGTTCAGTTCAGAGACTACGATATAGAGGTCGTCCATTTCTGGTCCCTCATTCAAGTTGGTCTCCTATTTCTTCTTCGACTTTTTGCACTCCAAAAATTTATGACCAATTTGTTCACAGTTAAAGTACTTCCTAGAGAATTTCTTACTTATGACTCCTCTGGGTTCCATCTTGGAAGTCTTAGGGTTCTTCCGTTTTGAGTTTTGACCATGCTCGATTATCTTGGCTTTCACAATAGCATAACTTTTATTGTCTTCTTCAATTCAAAGTCTAACAATGAATTCTTCCACATTTATCTCCTTTCGCTTGTACTTCAGATAGTTCTTGAAGTCCTTCCAGCTGATAGGCAGCTTCTTAATGATTGCCTACCTAGAAGGTTTCACTCAGAATCATACATTCTAAGTGGATCTCGTGCAAGATCACCTGAGGTTCTTGGACTTAGTTGATCACCGTCTTAGAGTCAACCATCTTGTAGTTCAGGAATCAATCCATAATGAATTTCTTAGTATTTGCATCCTCTATCTTGAACTTCTTGTCTAAGGACTCCTACATTTTCTTAGTCGTTCTCTTCATGTTATACACAACGTACAGTGAGTTGGCAAGGCAGTTAATGATATAGTTTCGGCAAAGGAACTCAGAATGATTTCATGCCTCCACTACACTAATGGTCTGAACATCAGTATCATCAGTTTGTATAGGAGGGTTCTCGGTCAAGAACCGGACCAGATTGAGCGTAGTTAAGTAGAAGAGCATCTTCTGTAGCCACATCTTGAAGTTCAACCCAGTGAACTTCTCTGATTTTTCTCCTTAGTTAATTTGAACATTCCCAATCGAGCGGAGGGGGCTTTCACGTGATGAGTTTGTTGCACCTTAATACTTTCTATGGTCATCTTAATAGAACTGAATCTATTTTAAAATTGTTGGACAATCTGCAAGAGATTTTGGGGACTTAACTCAATTAAAATTACATTAAATCAAATTTAACTTATCTGTTGAGATGACCTGCATAAATAATCTCAGGCGGTTATTGAGGCTGGTTTCTGCCAAGTGTTGAGTGCTGACTGTCGAGTTCACCAAAGTTTGAGTGCAGAGTCAGGAGAGCAGTCACCTACATGACTGCCAAGTCCGAATGGATTTCCAAGGGTTCAAAAATTGAGAGGCTAAGCCCTGCCTTTAACGTAGTCTCCTTAAAATAGATTCACCCATCGCCATCGGTGCTATGAGGTTGACTTTGAGTCATTTTTTTTCCAGGATACAATGGCAAACTGCAAGTCTCCATCGAGCACTATTAGTTTTGGTGAACTGAATGAGTATTATTTTTTTTCTTATATTTTTTCCTCTTATGCTTAAGGCCTTTTACAAGGTGTTATTTTTTTATTTGACATTTCTTATTAATCACATTAAGCAGTAATGCACTGTATTTGAGCAAAGAATAATTTATATTGCAAAATGTCAATTAATTTGTTTGGACGCACTTGTAGGTCGTGATCACACAAGAGCTAACTTAGTTTAGGATAAATTCAGACCCTAAATTTGCACCCTATACACATCCACGTATAAAAGTGAGTCTTTTTTCATACATGTATTCACAATATATATTCTTCTAAAATAATATTAATCAATTATTAAATCTTGAAACGGTCCAATATAAAACTAAATTCTCACACACAGTAAAATACTAAAATCTCTTTCATCCATTGCATCATTTTTCCATTCGATTTTCCCAACAGTGTGTTCCCTAATTTGCCGAAAAGTTTTGATTTTGAGGGCATGAAACTCGATTTTAAACGGGTGTGGCGGGATTTGCAATTGGTGCCTTGCGCGAGCGCGGCGGAGAGAAATCTCTTCACAGGCGCATTGAAGATATCGAGAAGGCGAAGGTCTAAGAAGAAGCGCATCTGTCGGAGGATGGTCGTGGATGGGCTTCGCCTCGCCAGCTACGACGCAACCATTTGCAAGTCTCAACGGCATAAAGATCCCTCTTTTCCTGCAAGGGAGTATGAGTACGTCGACGTAGTGGTAGCGGTAGCGGCCGACGGAGGCTGGCAGTTTCATCTGATGGACGCGGACTTCAAGTCGGATTTCGAGGTGGCGTGGCCGAACAAGTCTTACGGCTCCGTCATCCAAACCCCTCCTGTCGCTGTTCATTGGCCGATCCGATGGGCTCCAGCTGATCGTTGCCCTTGTGCCGGCCGCGGCATGACCAAGCGCACCCCGTAGAAGCCCAAGATGAGAGCAGCTCCGGCAGCGGCGGCGACGGCATTATTCTCCGGTCGATCTCTTCCTTCAAAGTTTCCAGCAAGTTCAACGGAGACCCCCAACCTTCTTTATTATCTCACCCTCCCTCTTTTATTTTATTGTGCCCTGACAGTTTCACTATATTATAATAAAGGAACCGCACACTTCCCCTACCCCTAGCACACCACCAAACCCTTTATCTTTCTCTCGCACTCCTTCCTCCCCTCCGTGCTCTATGAGCTCCCCTCCTTCTCTCCGCATCTCCTCACGTAATCGCTATGGCGGGTCAGGTCCCATGTCTTTTGCTTCAAGTTGATCGTTACATGATATTGTCCACTTTGAGTCTAGTTTTGTTCTTGGGCTCTCCCCAAAGGGCTTCATGCCAATGGAGATATCTTTTCTCTTTATAAATCATGATTTTTCCCATGTGTTTTACAATATGGGACTATGTTTGCAATCTTACAAATCCAACAATCCCTTCTCTCAAATAAAAGATCGCATGCTTCCCAAGTCCGATCCTTCGATCCACCAGATCCTCTACCTTTCGGTCCACCCGACCTACTAGCTGCACTTCCTTTATCTGGTGGCTTAATCATACCATGACTATTGTGTACAGTCGACGGTTAAATCTTCTAGCAGTCCGGACTCTGATATCACTTGTAGGATTGTAATGAATTTAAATATCTCTACAATTACATGATATTATCCATTTTGGGCCTAAGTCCTTATGGTTTTGCTCTTGGACTCTCCCCAAAAGGCCTCATGCCAATGGAGATATCTTTTCTCTTTATAAATCATGATCTTTCCTATGCGTTTTACAATGTGGAACTATGTTTGCAACCTTGCAAACCCAACAGTTGGTACTCAACAAACTTGCTTTTTGGTTATTTTTTGGCTTATTTCTCGTTGTGGTCAATGATCCTCTTGTGGAATATTGAAACGGTTGAATTTTTTCTTTCTTTCTCCCCTACTTGGTTCAAATTCTACTGATTATCTCGTATTATCGGGCTCTTACATGGAACAAAAAGTTTTTCCATCTACGGTTAAACCCACTTATGGATACAAGTGATGTTGATCCCGTCCGGAAGCTGAGTCGGATGAAGACGGGCCTCGATGTATTGGGGGTTGACGGAAAGTCACTGCGAAGTCCGATCTATCTGGCACTCTCCGGAAGGGTTCACACGGGCGGATGACGAAGGGTGATGACCAGGATGATGACGCTAGGGCTCTACGCACACTCAGACGAGCCCCCGAGTCGTTAGAGACCAGAAACCAGGGAAAAAGTCCCTGGGTCAGGCCCTCCGACGCTCAAGTCAGATATTTTTTTCTCAGAAGCACAGAGAAAGGACGAAAAGTAAAGACGAGTAAGAAAATGACGAGTGAGCGTACCTGCGTAAGGGACAAAGCATCCCTTTTTATACTGTAATGGATGTTTCTGGGGTCTGGTGGGTGTCAGGGAATGTCGGCTGTCAGACTTTGGCTGGCGGTGAATGACACGCAACATCTTCTCATAGGCCGGCGGCAGGACCAAAGGGGTAATGAGCCCCGACTGTTGGCATATTCCTTGATACTCTGATTATTCTCTGATAGACAGTTACGATTCCCTTGCTTGCCTGTCCTGTAGTGACTGGTATCCTCCGCTCGTGATTGCTAAGCTGGGTCTTTGCACTTGCTAACCCCGATCTCATATCTTGCTAACCCTGATCTGATATCGCCTCCAGATATGTAAATCTAACCTTGTCCTATGCATCTCATATTGTAGACTCCCGACTGGTCTTGCCTCTTATTTGCATTATGTATCGCGCCCTGTATACCTTAGTTCGGTTATGTTTATCCCGACTCCAAAGTTGTACGTCTGACTTCATCTAACCCGACCTGTATGCCTGTATCCAATTCTGCTTATCTTGAACCATGAGGCAATAAATCCTGACCTGTATCTTTAGCTGGCACATCCCGACCTGCACGTTTCACCGATCCATGTATCCCAAGCCATAAGGTTATAAATCTTGATCTATATCTTTGACCAACACATCCCGACCTGTACGTTTCATCAATCCAAGTATCCTGAGCCATAAGGCTATAAATCCTGACCTGTATGCATCAGTCTGCTTCCGCTTATCTTGAGTTCCGACCTGTACTCTTTGATCCCTTTATCCAATGTCGTGAGGATATAAGTCCCGACCTGTATCCTTGGTAAGCACACTCCCGACCTGTACGTTTGTCGATGTATCTTGCGCCGTAAGGCTAGAAGTCTCGACCCGTATCCTTGGTAGACATCACCTACCAACCTGCTTCTGTCCTTTATAATCTATGGTTTGTACGTCCCGACCTGTACGCTAGGTCTGTATACCGACCTGCTTCTGTCCTCTATAATCTATGGTTCGTACGTCCCGACCTGTACGCCAAGTCTGTAAACCAACCTACTTCTGTCCTCTGTAATCTATAGTTCGTACGCCCTGACCTGTATGCTAGGTCTGTATACCGACCTGCTTCTGTACTCTGTAATCTATGGTTTGTACGTCCCGACCTATAAGCCAGGCTTGTACACTGACCTGCTTCTGTCCTCTGTAATCCCTGGTTCGTACGTCCCGACTAGTACGCCAGGTCTGTATACCGATCTGCTTTTGTCCTCTATAATTTATGGTTCGTACGTCCCGACCTGTACGTCAGGTCTGTTCTACGCCAGAGGCCTTTCCTTCCGCGCCTTTACCTGGCCTGTGGGCCCTGCCCTTAATTGCCATCGAGGCTGGATCTTATCCAACTTGTAATCTTATCTTTTGACTGCCCCGTCAGCTGAGACTCTGACCATGGCCACGCAAGCTTGACTTCTGACCTCCATAGGGGCTAGACTTCTGACCATCCCATGGGCTTGACTTTTGACCACGTCATTCGCCTGACCCCCTTCTCATGCACCGTATCATAAGCCTCCCCCTCAAGTCTAGTCGAAAGAGGCTCTAGTCTGACTGACTAGGCCCAAGTCCCTTTGTTACCTGACCTGGTTCTCGCATCTTCTGCTGACCTGTTTTCCGTCTATCTCCTTTAGAATTTCTCACCGTCCTATGAGATAAACGGGATTGTTCTATATGTATGTTGATTCTTCAATTTCCGAGCATACTCTTTTCCTATAAATGTCACACTGTTTTCCAAGCGTCAACTCAAGTTCCGACGAAATCCCTTCACATTCTCCTTCCTTATAAAAAGGTTTGTGCACCCTTCCATTACCACTCATACTTTTATCTCTTCTTCTTCCCTGCCCTCCTCCTCTCGCTCATGGAACCCGCCGAGAGTTGTCTTCTTTACGTCGCCAGCTGGCTCTTACAGAAAAAGTTTTGCGTGACATGACACTAAGCAGGGATCTTCAAACCTCCCTCCGTAGGGAAATGGAAGAGCTCTGGCAGGCTACCAAATATATAACCCGCGCCGAGATAGCTCTCAAGATGAAGGCGTAAGCAGACTTCCAGAGTCAGATCCATCATATTCTGTATCTGAAAATGAAACACGAGGACGAGGTGGCCTTGCTGAAAGAGGGGAGTCGGATAAAGGATGAGACCATTGGCCAACTACAGAATACCCTCGACCATGTCCGGAAAGAACTAGCTCGGGCAAGGACTCGTTTAGAGGGAAAACATCAGGTGTCTGGGTCTGGCAGCAATTGAAGCCCCTGATAAATGTTCCTTTTTTAATGAAATGAAACATGTTTCCTGGATTCTGTTTATTATGGTGCAGATCTGTGTTGCCTTGCTTTCGCATCACCTGTATCTCTCCAATATTTCTAGTAAACATAATAACTTACTTACCCGACCCTCTTCTTACCTCTCATCGTGATGAATGGAAAGTTAGGATGCTTGAGAATATACCTGCTAGTTTTCATATTTAGCAACAGAAATAACGGTAATATAGTTTACTGACCAGTCGAGTGTGGGAGCATGTTTTGTTGCATTTTGCCCAGGTGTATGTAAGGAGTGCTGCCTGAAAAAATCATTGGGCGTGAGAGCTTAGCTCACTTATAACTCGCACTGAGACGAGTCTGGGACAGCTGACCGGGAATGTCGTTGGGCGTGAGAACATAGTTCACTTATAACTCGCACTGGGGCGAGAGTCTGGGACAGCCGATCGGGAAGGTCGTTGGGCGTGAGAGCATAGCTCACTTATAACTCGCACTGGGGCGAGAGTCTGGGACAACCGACCGGGAAGGTCGTTGGGCGTGAGAGCATAGCTCACTTATAACTCTCTCACTGGGGCGAGAGTCTAGGACAGCCGACCGAGAAGGTCGTTGGGCGTGAGAGCATAGCTCACTTATAACTCACATTGGGGCGAGAGTCTGGGACAGCCGATCGGGAAGGTTGTTTGGGTGTGAGAGCATAGCTCACTTATAACTCGCACTGGGGCGAGAGTCTGGGACAGCCGACCGAGAAGGTCGTTGGGCGTGAGAGCATAGCTCACTTATAACTCGCACTGGGGCGAGAGTCTGGGACAGCCAACCGAGAAGGTCGTTGGGCGTGAGAGCATAACTCACTTATAACTCGCACTGGGACGAGAGTCTGGGACAACCGACCAAAAAGGTCGTTGGGCGTGAGAGCATAGCTCACTTATAACTCGCACTGATGCGAGAGTCTGGGATAGCCGACCGGGAAGGTCGTTGGGCGTAAGAGAATAGCTCACTTATAACTCGCACTGGGGCGAGAGTCTGGGACAACCGATAGGGAAGGTCATTGGGCGTGAGAGCATAGCTCACTTATAACTCGCACTGGGGTTAGAGTCTGGGACAGCCGACCGGGAAGGTCGTTGGGCGTGAGAGCATAACTCACTTATAATTCGCACTGGGGCGAGAGTCTGGAACAGCCGACCGAGAAGGTCATTGGGCGTGAGAGCATAGCTCACTTATAACTCGCACTGGGGTGAGAGTCTGGGACAGCCGACCGGGAAGGTCGTTGGGCGTGAGAGCATAGCTCACTTATAACTCGCACTAGGGCGAGAGTCTGGGACAACCGACCGGGAAGGTCGTTGGGCGTGAGAGCATAGCTCACTTATAACTCGCACTGGGACGAGAGTCTGGGACAGCCGACCGGAAAGGTTGTTGGGCGTGAGAGCATAGCTCACTTATAACTCGCACTGGGCCAAGAGTCTGGGACAACCGACCAGGACTGTTTAGGAAAGCCCGCTCGGGACAGATGCTGCCGACCTGGGGGTGAGCTCCCGACCAAGGCTTGTTTGCAGAGAATACTTTGACCTCTTTTGTAGTCAAGAAATATACTGTATCAGACGTAAGTGAAGATAAAAAATATTAAAATCTTATTCAATCCTCGGGAAAATGACGCAATGTAGCAGTGCAACATTTGAATTTATCTCCCGCCATTTCTCTCGCTGCTTCCCGAGAAGATCTCGCGGCAGACGCTTCCGTACGCCTGCCTCCTCTCATGATTTCCTCATCATGTGCATCATTAATACGCTTCCTAGGGGGGTGACACCTGTCCCACGTCTTTACTGCTTACACCGTATGACGCCGCCTGCTTAACTCCTTTTTATACACGACTTCCCATAAGAGCTTGTCCTTCCTTGATCAGACAGCGCTGGGCGCTTTACCCAAAAAGACACCCGGCTCATCTTTCGATATTCCCCAGGAAAGCCCGCTTTATAAGCCCTAAAGGCAGTCCGCCGTCGTCGTCTTAGCGCTTCGACTACCTTCGCCGCCTCGTTGTTCTGCTGTCCTCGGTGTCTTAGCCCTTCCCCTTCTCGACTCCCCACGCCTGGTGCTCTTCCTCCTTTCGTCTGATTTCTCCTTCAACCTTCCTCATTTTGATAATGGCAGACGGTAAGACATCCTTCTGGTATTCTTATTACATTTCTGATATAGACGACTATGACCTGTCCATGATCCGGTCTAACCTGGAACTTAACAAAGATTATGAACTTCGACTCCCCACACCCAGTGAACATCCCTCATCCCCTCCTGAAGGCTTCATGACGGTTTTCAAGGACCAACTTCTAGGAGGCCTTCATTTTCCCCTACATCCATTCATCTCCTCCCTGAGCCAATACTTTGGTATCTGCCCTTCTCAATTTGCTTCCAATTTCTTCAAGGCTATATATGCCACCGTCATTCTGTGTCGCGTATACCAAATCCCCTTGACCATCCAGCTATTTCATCATTTTTATTCCTTCAAACGATCTGAACCAGGGTGCAAGCTAGACCTGGTTATAAATTCTTTTCTGACATGCCCTCTTCCAACAAAGGTTGGAAGTTTCATTTTTTCTTTATTAGATTACCTGAACCGCAGATCGGACCAGCCCAATGACGTTCTGATCTTCCTACTAATCTTCCTGTGCACCATCATCAACCCTCCTGCCAAGCTGCTTCAAAAAAACTCCGAGGCGTGAGCGTTCGCTTGTCCATAATACTATTGGAAGGCTTTTGCACTCTTTCGGGCTCAGCCCAGTTTATGCAGAGATAAGAGGTCCGTTAGGTAAGACCCTGCTTTCCTTCTTGTTATTCTTCGCTAACTGAGGTATTTCTCTTCCACTTTGTAGAGGCTACTATGCTCCGGGCCTACTCTTCAAATATAAATCAACAATCTCTCGCCGTTTTGAAAGCCCTGATCGTGGAGCTTAAACAGGGCCTGGCAGCTTCCTCATAGACTGCCCCTCCTGTGCCAGCCCGGGCGGAAACCCCCCTACACTTCCCCTGGAGGCTGCCCCTCTGGAAGACCTTACCACATTAGAACAGACCGAGGAAGAACGGGCCGCTTCTCCCCCTCCCGCTAAATGACTACGTCTCCAACGCAAAAGGAAGAGGGTTACTCCCGCAGTCCAGGCGTCTTCTCCGGCTCTTCCTTCCGGCCAGCGTTCATCCGCAGCCTCCCAATCTTCCGAAGCTAAGGCTGTTACTCCTGATCGGGAGATTGCTCTCGGGCCGGAGGTTCCTACCTTGTCGTCCAGAATATCAGCCCCTACACCAGTTCGGGCTCTATCTCCCGAGCAGGCCTCTCTTCCCGTTCGACTACAGGGCGAGTTAGCCACGTCCTGCCGGTCAGGCAATCGACGATTTTGGAACAATCTGCCAGTGGAAGGGCTGGACCAAGCCTCTCACCAGATAATTTCTGTGAGTTTTCTTTTATTAGGGCTCCTCCTCTGGAATTCCTTATAATCCTTCCTTCTGTGTCTTATGTAGGCCTGCTCCGCCAGCTTGAGTGCGATCCAATATGTAGCCAATTTACAGAGGGAGCATGAGGTGCTGAAGGCTTGCCTTCAAGAATTGGAGCTACCACTTACACCCCGCGATCCGCTCAACCCACACCCGACGACTTGGCGGGGTATCTTCGGTCGATTGGGGAGTCTGCCGAATCTGCCGAGTCTGCCCGAAGCATCGCCCATGCAACTTTTGAAAAAATAAAGACCTTAGAGGCAGCTCTGAAGACTAGTGAGTCCAAGTTGGCTTCTGAGGGGGAGCGTCGTCACTCGCTCGTGGCTGAATTAGATGAGAAAGATGCAAAGCTGACCTCTTTATCTTTCGATCTGAAGAATTTACAAGAAACTCAAGAGACTCTTCAGAAAAACTTAACAGATGTTCAAGATCAACTAGCTTTCAGCGCCGACCGGGAGAAAGTCATCCAAAGTCGTTGGGAGGCCAGCCAAATCACACTCAAATCACTGCAGACCGATCTTCTGAAGGCCCAGGAGACTGCTTCCCAGGGTCAAAAAGAGTTGGTTTCGGTCCGAGCTGATGCTGAGAAGACCCAGGCCGAGCTGGCGGATTATCAGGCAGGTGAAGCCGGTCGTCTTAGAGCGTACAGGCTATCCTACGTCACATCTCCTTTCTTCTTGAGGAAGATGGGAAGTTTGATGAACCTTATGTTATGTTATGGAGTGGTCGGCGGGGCTTGTCAACTATTTGAGCAGGGCCTACTCCGCTCTGCACCTTCAGACAACTTTCTGGACACTGCTCGCCTGATGCGTGAACTGCCCGCAGGGTCGTATCCTACCTTCAAGGACGACGACGACCTCTTTCTCCTCCCAGCGCGTCCTACTGATGCTAAACTTTGATGTAAAAATGAAACTGCCAAACCTTTGCCAATATTATTTGCTTGTAATTTCAAATTTGTTGCTGTCTCGGACTTCTTAACCTTTTTATGATATGTTATAATATGACTGCCTGTTTTCGATCTTCCCTTGGCTCGTCAATTTCCTGACAATACCTTGTGTATTTTTAGACCGGTATGAACTATGACGCTATGGATGTATACTTCGACCTTCTGGTTCAGGTTTCAACTGGTCCCAGTCGGGGCTCACTTCCTTACTCCGACCTGTTTCACTCTCCTTTCCCCATTGACCGCCCTGGCTCAGCCAACCACCCTGGTATGCTTTTCCCCTCTTAATCCAGTATAAGATAATACCAGAGCAGGAAAGCGAGGGTTAAGAGTTCATAGGACACTTATAACTATTGCGTCTTTTCCTAAAGTCTATCTCCTCGTACTTCGTGCCGACACTTTTCCAGATATACCCTTGGGCATTATTTTCTAAGACGATCCATTGGCCCTCTTTGCTCCCGCCAATTGTTGTGGACCGGTGGATGATAACTGACTAAATTGCCCCTCCGCCCAGCGGGTATAAATACTTTCCCCTCATTTCTACCTCCCACCTTTTCCCCGCCTTCTTCTTCCTCCCTCCTGCATCCATTGCTGCGCTTAAACTTCTATTTTTGCGTCGGTAGCTTCTTGCTTGATTTCTTCTCCTTTTGTTTCTTTTCACATGGCATCCTCCTCTCATCTGTCTTCTCTGGCGGCAATGTATTTTCCTAGCTCATCCACCTTCGATGAATTAGACCTGGATGATCTGCGCTATAACTACAGAGTTGCTGCCAACACCCATGTGATCATCCCAACTGGAGTGCACCAATTTTTTGCCCCTCCCAACGACTATTGCACATTCTTTAAAGAGCAGTTTATGGCCGGCCTTCGTCTCCCTCTTCACCCCTTCTTCTCTGATGTGTGCCGCTACTTCAAACTTCCTATGGGCCAACTAACGCCCAATTCTATAAGGCTTCTCTGCGGGTTTGTAGTACTCTGTGAAGTATGCGAGCTATCTTGGTCTGCCCCTTTGTTCCACTGCTTCTTCACCCTTCGTCAGCAGGAAGAAGGTTCATTCCGCTTCTAGCCGCGCATTCGAACTGTTTTTTTCTCACCCCTACAACCTCCTGAAACTAACTGGAAGAGCAAATTCTTCTTCATTCGATTTCCTCATGAAGTGGAATGACCCCTACAATGGCAACTGCTGCTTCCCTCGACCCCGCAATTAGGGGAGTTCCATCTTGATACCTCCTATATAGAGGCTTCATCTTGCTTAGTAGGATGATAGCTGAACTTAACACGCTTATTATCTGAGGAATTATTGTCCTATTTCCGACTGAGCCACCTTACTTCTGAAACACCTCACTCCCTGGGTAAGCTTCTCTTTTGGTTTTTTTGTGACTTCATGTATTTTGTTTTACCTACTGTAACTGACCCCATACTCTGTCTTGTACAGCTGATGCTTTAACCCGTGCCTCAGAAATCCAATCTCTTCCTCTAAGTGATATGGAGATAATGTGACGCGGTCGAGTCATCCTAGAGAGGAGGTCGCTCCCCTACTCGACTTCAACCCAGATCGGTATAATTGCCTCTACAAACCCCCGACCCAGTCTTCCTCCAAGAGCATCGTCTACTTCCAGGCCTGCCTCCTTTGCTCATCCCAAGACCTCGCTTACATCCCGGCCTGCCGCCTCTGTTCATCCCCGGGCCTCACCTACAGCCTGGCCATCCGCCCCCTATGCATCTCCAATTAGCTAATCCTTCCCGACCGACTTCTTGCCCGGGTCGCGGCCGTGGTCGAAGATCAGCCAACGTAACTTATGTCATCCCTGCCTTCAGAGAGGCATCTCAGGCGGCTCGTCGGGCACATTCTGTAAATGACCGCTCGAGTCGGGATACACCCTCTTCTTCTCGGCGTAGGGCTCGGCTGCCCTCTGAGGATTCTGATTCGGACGATCGGCCTTTGGCTCACAGATTTCGCCGCAGAACTACCAATCCTAGCCAAGACTTGGGCCCTTCCCCTGTTCCTCATCCTTCACCTCCTGTTGCAACCACTACTCCTATCCCGAGCCAGGCAGATGCTCCTCCTGATCCTCCCGAGGTTCCGGCCGAGCCTCCACTAGCTCAACCTTCACCCTCGCAACAGCACCAGAGCACCGAAGCTAGCCCCTCACCTTATTTCTCACCCACCACCTCGCCTCCGGAGCCTTCCCATGTGCCCCCTTCAGCTCCCTCTGACTCAGCTGTTGGGCCTTCACAGCCACCGCCACCTACTCATCACCATTACCGTACCACTACCCCTTCTGAGGCTAGGTTAAGGTCAAGGCAAGACGTTCCCACCAGCACCTTGACAATGAAAGGTCATTTGGCCAATTTATGGGAAGAAAGTATGCACCAGATGGAACTCTTGCCGCAGCCTGCCCAAATGGATATATTCTCAGAGTTATATACTAAGGTAAGCTTTAATGATTCCAGCGCCTATTATCCTCCCCGCTCTTATTAAATATTTCCTTTATGTCCCAGGCTTGTGCAGAGTCCCTGATAATAAATCAATCCTTCCATGCCACTCATTACCAGAATAAGGTGTTGCGGGACAAGGTAACAGAATTAGAGCTTTAGTTAAATGATCCTGCGCAGGTTAGTTATGCCCTGAGAGCTGAAATAAAGGACCTGACCAAAAGGAATACCCATCTGGAAGTATCCCTGGCGTAGGCTAACCATAAGCTTAAAGGCCTTCAAGAAGAAAAGAGCCAGATTAATATCGTGCACCAGCAACACGTGGATCAACAAGCTTTGGTGCATCAATGAGCCATTGACCAGTTAACCCAGAAACTACGTTTCGAAGAAACCGTAGCACAAGAGCAGAACAAAAGATTAGAGTCCCAAGCGGCACAATTGGCGTCTCAAGCAGCAGAACTTCTGGTCGTCCGGGTTGAACTATCGCAGGCCCGTGCTACTGCAGAGGGGGTATCCACAGCCCTGGCCGTCTATAAGGAAGGGGAGAATGACCGCTGCAAGCAGAGCCGCGACTTGTACCTGCGCTCTCCAGAGTTTTATGCCCAAGCGGGACAACATTTCTCCATGACTGTTATTTATGGTGCGATTGGGGCTCTACGACAACTCTACGAACAAGGTTACTTGAAATCCACTCCTCCTGCCGAGTTTCTGGATCATGACCGGATCCTTAAAGAGATTCTGGATGATATTTTTGCTCCTTTTAAATGATTGATACTGAATGCCTACGCATATTATGACTTAACAATGTCATGTGGAATACTTTATTACTTTACTTCCTACACAACTACTTGCACTTTGAGGTTTAATTTATTAAAATATCTTAGTCTGTTGAAAGAAATGTTAGGATATACAATCCCCGCTCTGACATATCCTTTTACTATGCTATCTGGTCAGCATTTGGCCCTGGTCTGGCAGACATTTTACAACCCGACCTCTTCTTCTTTATACAATTCTTTAAACTCGGTAAGGTCGCAGGTAGTTAGCACTCCACGGCCGATCTAACTTCCTACCTTGGTTATCTTATAAATAGTAAGCTCCATACGACAATTTCTTAATGACCTTATAAGGCCCATCCCACTGTGGTGCTAGCTTAGCCACATCCCCCATGGGTTTTATTTGCTTCCAGACTAGTTCTCCCTCTCCAAAGAATCGAGGGATTACTCTTCTATTATAATTCTGCCTCATTCTTTGTCTATAGGCCTCCAGTCTGGCTACTGTCCTCTCGCGGATTTCACTAACGAGATCCAGTTCAGCCAGTCGCCGCTCGACATTCCCTTCATCGTATAGCGTCCTCCTTACTGACGACACTCCAATCTCTATAGGTACTACCACTTCGTTGCCATACACTAGATGGAATGGTGTCAGACCTGTGCTTTCTCGAGGCGTTGTGCGCTAAGCCCACAGGATGCTTGATAGCTCTTCCACCCAGTTACCTCCCACATGATCCAGCTTAACCTTCAGACCTCGTACTATTTCTCAATTGACCACCTTGGTCTGGCCGTTGCTTTGCGGGTATGCCACTGAAGTGAAGGCTTGCGTTATGCCGAACCCCTTACACCAGGCTTGGATTTTTTGCCCTTGAAATTGCCTCCCATTATCTGTTGAATCTGCAAAGAATATTCTTCCATATAAATTGAATGACAGCCCCTTCTGTGATCTTGGCCAGGGCCTCTGCTCCACCCACTTGGAGAAATAATCTATGGCTACTAGTAAGAAACGCTTCTGGCCTGGGGCCATTGGGAATGGTCCTACAATATCCATATCCTACTGATCAAAGGGACACGAGACTATGGATGTCTTTAATAGCGCAGTTGGTCTATGCGTCAGATTTTGATGTTTTTGACATGACAGGCAGGTGTTTACCAGCATCTGAGCATCCCTATGTAAAGTGGGCCAGAAATATCCAGCCAGGAGCACCCCGCGAGACAATGTCCGACCTCCCACATGACTACCACAGCATCCCAGATGTATTTCACGTAAGGCTTGATCCGCCTCCTCCATACCAGGCATTTGAGTAAGAGTCTAGAGAAGGACTTCTTGTACAGTTGATCCCCTATCATGACATAGGCATGAGCTTGTTTCCTAATCAGCCGTGATTCTTCTGGATCAGTCGGTAAGGCACCTTGTAGAAGATAGCTGATCAAGGGTGTCCGCCAATCAATGGTTGCTTCCCTATTATTCTGCAGATCTATCTGCGCTATAAGGAAAGTTTGCGCTGTTGACCTGTCCAACACCCAGGTAGTTAGGGAACTGGCCATCTTCGCCAACTCATCCGCTTTCTCATTCTCTGCTCTGGGGATCTTAGTCATGGTAACTTCCACAAATTCTTCCTTCATCTTCTCATACGCTTCCCGATATACTTGTAACTTATCACAATTTACCACAAAGTTGCTGGCCACTTGCTGAGTTACTAGCTGGGAATCTGAGTAAATGATTACTCGGGTAGCCCCTACATGCCGAGCTACTTGCAGCCCTGCTAACAAAGCCTCGTATTTTGCCTCATTATTAGTGGCTCGGAAATTCAACCGGATAGTCAATTGAAGTATATCCCCTTGGGGAGATATTAACAGAACCCCGACCCCGCTTCCTTGGTGAGTTGCTGACCCATCTACGTAGATCTTCCAAGTTTCCTCAAAGTTAGTCTAATGGATTTCTGTTAAAAAGTCTGCCAAGGTCTGCGCTTTGATGGTTGTGCGTGGCTAGTATTGTATGTCGTATTCTCCTAGCTCTGTTGCCCACTTGATAAGCCGGCCTGCTACCTCCATGTTAGTCAGAGCTCTGCCCATGGTGCTATTAGTCAGTACTGTGATAGGGTGTGCCAGGAAGTATGATCTTAACCACCGAGCCATGAGAACCAATCCATAAACCAATTTTTCCAGGGTCGTATATCGAGACTCAACCCCTTTAAATAGGTGACTGAAGAAATACACTGGTCGTTGTACATTATCCTGTTCTTTAACAAGTACCGCCCCCACGACCTCAAGGGTGGCAAACAAGTAAACCCACAGTGGTTCTCCGACGACCGGCTTGAATAAGGATGGTAAAGCCTCCAAATACTTCTTTAGCTATTCAAAAGCTCGGGTGCATTCTGTTGGACTGTGATCGTTCGATAGAGGGGGGGTGAATATCGATTTGAAAACTCGAGTGTAAAAGTACGCAGCGGAAAAGTAAATGAACACAATTGATTTTACTTCGTTCGGAGCCTGTGACGACTCCTACTCGAAGGCCCGTGGTCCTTGACCAGTTTCGTTGGGCAATCACTAGCAATTCGAATGTGATTACAAAAAGAGTACAAGAAATGCTAATGAAACAAAACACAAAGCTAGAAAAGAAAACTTAAAGAGCAAGGCGCGTTGTCGAAGCTTTGTTAGCGTCGTAGAGCAGCAAAGCAATCTGGGAATTCGAGAGATGTTCTTTTGAAGCTCCACCCACAGGGCTTCTTTTATATCTTTGCTCGGGCGCTGGATCCCAAGGCGCCACAGTCGACGTGTAATCGGTCGGGATGCTCACGTGGCAAGGCGGCGAAGATAAAACTTGCCTCGGGCGCCGGACCACCTTTTCAGATTCCTTCTCTGCGAAACAAGGTTAGTCAGGCAAAATATACCTATGACAGTTGTTAGCCTGATGAATTAACGAGAAAAGTATGACTTAGATTCGTCTTTGGGGCAGGAATCTAGTCCGATCTCGACAGATATCGAAATGGATCTAGCGGGATCGGCGCTAATGTTCCTTCCGGGCAGCGTCCTCGCAATCACTCCCCTCGAGTGACTTACCTTACATACGAGGCGTCCGTCGACCCGCTTGGACTTCTCGCCGACTATCCGGTCAGCCCTCGACCTAGTTGGACTTCTTGCCAGCGTCCGGTCGGCCCGTCGACCGCTTGGACTTCTCGACTATCCGGTCGGTCCAGTCGACCTATTTGGACTTCTTGCCGGACATCGATCGGCCGTCGACTATCTTGACTTCTCTGCACACTCGATCAAAGTGTCGGACAACAACAAAACTAACAACTCATTTGTCATACATGAAACCTAAGTTAGGCGTTAGTGCTACACAATCTCCCCTTTTGATGGAATGACAACTTTGTTAGGTTAGTAAAAAATATGAAAATAAATAAAACAGGTACATGGTTTTTAAAGTTAGTTTTGGTGTTTTCAATTTGGTTTAGCTAACTTAACCACCTAACCCTCCCCCTTTGGCATTCATCAAACATAGGCAATGGTAAACAAGCATAGTCTAGAGTTAATGTAAAAATTTGTAAATTTAAGAAACAGTTAATTTTGGAAAATATCTAAGTTTGATTCAAAATTCAAAGATACTCATAAAAGTACCAAGTTAAAAAAATAGTCAAGTTGACCTGGGGGAGTCTAGATAAAAAAAATTTGCTTTAAATTTTACTTTTTAGCCTTTGAAAAATAGTTAAGTTATGAAAAACTTAGATTTGCAGAGATAATATTTACAATAATGAATTTTAAAGGGTATAAGTTTAAAGTTAATAAACTTTTCAAACGTGTAAAATTTTTCAAATCAGGTCTTCAAATTTAGATTTTAAGTAACATTTACTTTTCAAAAGGTAAAATCTAATTTTCAAATTCCAATTTTCAAACACTAAGTTGAATCTAGTTTTTAAGCAACATTTTTTTTTAAAAAAAAAAAACCAAGTAAAATTTTAGCCAAAATAAATTTGTTAAAGCTAATTTGATACAAACTAAGTTTGGAAAGTTTAATTTTCAAGCATATGTTACAAAATAAATTTGTAATAATTTTCAACTTTAAAATCAACTTTAAATTTTGAAATTAATTTTTAAGTTTAAAATTTTGAAATTAATATTTAAGATAAAAATTTAAATTTTGAAATTAATTTTTTAAGTTTAAAATTAAAATTTTGAAATTAATTTTTAAGTTTAAAATTAAAATTTTGAAATTAATTTTTAAGTTTAAAATTAAAATTTTGAAATTAAGTTTAAGTTTAAAATTAAAATTTTGAAATTAATTTTTAAGTTTAAAATTAAAATTTTGAAATTAATTTTTAAGTTTAAAATTCAAATTTTGAAATTAATTTTTTAAGTTTAAAAATAAAATTTTGAAATTAATTTTTAAGTTTAAAATTAAAATTTTGAAATTAAGTTTAAGTTAAAAATTAAAATTTTGAAATTTTTTAAGTTTAAAATTAAAATTTTGAAATTAATTTTTAAGTTTAAAATTAAAATTTTGAAATTAATTTTTTTGTTTAAAATTAAAATTTTGAAATTAATTTTTAAGTTTAAAATTAAAATTTTGAAATTAATTTTTAAGTTTAAAATTAAATTTTTGAAATTAATTTTTAAGTTTAAAATTAAAATTTTGAAATTAATTTTTAAGTTTAAAATTAAAATTTTGAAATTAATTTTAATTTTAAAATTAAAATTTTGAAATTTTTTAAGTTTAAAATTAAAATTTTGAAATTAATTTTTAAGTTTAAAATTAAAATTTTGAAATTAATTTTTAAGTTTTTAAATTAAAATTTTAAAATTAATTTTTAAGTTTAAAATTAAAATTTTGAAATTAATTTTTAAGTTTAAAATTAAAATTTTGAAATTAATTTTAATTTTAAAATTAAAATTTTGAAATTTTTTAAGTTTAAAATTAAAATTTTGAAATTAATTTTTAAGTTTAAAATTAAAATTTTGAAATTAATTTGTTAAGTTTAAAATTAAAATTTTGAAATTAATTTTTTAAGTTTAAAATTTTGAAATTAATTTTTAAGTTTAAAATTAAAATTTTAAAATTTATTTTTAAGTTTAAAATTAAAATTTTGAAACTAATTTTTAAGTTTAAAATTAAAATTTTGAAATTAATTTTTAAGTTTAAAATTAAAATTTTGAAATTTTTTAAGTTTCAAATTAAAATTTTGAAATTAATTTTTAAGTTTAAAATTAAAATTTTGAAATTAATTTTTAAGTTTAAAATTAAAATTTTGAAATTAATTTTTAAGTTTAAAATTAAAATTTTGAAATTAAATTTAATTTTAAAATTAAAATTTTGAAAATTTTCAAGTTTAAAATTAAAATTTTGAAATTAATTTTTAAGTTTAAAATAAAAATTTTGAAATTAATTTTTAAGTTTTAAAATTAAAATTTTGAAATTAATTTTTAAGTTTAAAATTAAAATTTTGAAATTAATTTTTTATTTTTAAAATTAAAATTTTGAAATTAATTTTTTATATTTAAAATTAAAATTTTGAAATTAATTTTTAAGTTTAAAATTAAAATTTTGAAATTAATTTTAATTAAACAAATTTAAGCCTTATTTATCTCACCTGATCTATATTATTAATCAAAGAATCCTATGATTTTGTGAGATGAAATTGGATTTTTATTTGTGGAGTTTTGGTTTAACTTGTGTTAGATTCAGATTTAGCTTTGGTCTCTACAAACAGGCATTCTTCGGATAAACTTCTAAGCTTGGTGAGTCACATGGACGTCATTAGAAGTAACCAACCTTTCGAGATTTTCCGAATAGTCCTATCCATGGAGCTTAGTACTAAACCTTGGTCTAACTGATTAGGATTCGTTTAAGGGTAGCTTCGGTCAGTTCCACTTGGCCAAATGCACCAGATCGAAACCATATCTTTCTAGACATGCGATGCCCAAGTTTCCCTAACGTACTATCATCCAAAAACTTCACCAGTACCATGATTCAAGTTAAACTTGGTCTCTAATCCTAATTACCCTATCGGGTTAGTTTGTTTTAGGTTACCCTGTCGGGTAAGTTAGTTTTGGAGGTGCCAGCTATTCTGGAGCCTCCCCCTGAATTATTGGCCATTAATTTAAATTTTGGTTTAGGTTTGTGTCGATTCCTTTTATAGTTATAATTAACTTGGTGATAATTTATATTTTGTTGAGTTTTAATATTTTTAAATTTTGATTTCTTTGATTTGTGTTTTAGGTTTTGATTTAGTTTATTTGAGTTAATATAGTATATTTGTAAGATACTGTAAAATTAAATAATAAATTTTATTGCAAGAAAAATCATATTGGATTTTTCTAGAATTTTTAAAAAATTTTCGGGATTTAAACGGAGTCCGTATGACTCGTTTTGAGGGGATGAATTCGGGGTATAGTGAAAGCCTGTTTAAAATACCCCTTAAATAGGAGTTGATTAAGGAATAAACTTAAAGGTTAATTAAACTAACCTAAGTTTAATAATCCCTAAATTCCCGAATTTCTCTCCTGATTCTTCTTCCCTGTTCGTCCCGAGCCTTATCACCACTCCGGCGATTCCCCTCTTTTTCCCCCTTCTCGACGTCGCCGGCGCAGGCAACCACCGGGGCTTTGAAGGGAAAACAAGTAGTTGGTTCTTCTTCCTCACCTCTCGGTTTCCTCTCTCCCTATTGCTCTCTCTCGTGGACGACCCAACGTCGACGGAGGATGACTCTTCCCCGACGGGTCTTGGCCTCCTCGTGCCGATTAATGACCATCACCGGAATCTCGAAGGAGCTGACGATATCCAAGCCTTCTCCAGCGGACTGATCACTTCCTCGACAGTTTCTTGTGGTCGATCGACGATGATCCGGCGAAGTTAGGGCACGGCGAGACTAGGGCCTGGCGAGGGAGGGGAGATTCGAGCCCTAATTGTATCGTGTGGATGTCTAGCGCTTCCTCGTCGTCGGAGTTTGGATCAGGGAGGTCCACTTCACTGGATTCCAGTTCCCCTTTCTCATCGACGTTGATCGGCTGCTGACCCTTGTTGTGGACGGACTGTCGATGCAGAAATTGAGGTAAGGTAAGGCTAGTATTAGTTTCTAGTGATATAATCTCCATTTTTGACTTGGGATGTAGAGATTGGATTCTTGGTTGTTCTTGTAGCTGTTGAAGTCTTGGTGAAGTGGTGAAGGTCCATTTGAGGTAAATAAGGTTTTGTTTGTTAGGGTTCCAGTGAATTCATTTCTGTACAGTTGCTTCATGGGCTGATTCTTGAAGGAATTTGGTGTAGGACTACCTTGGGAGTTATCGAGCAGAGGTTTGTTGGATTGCGAGCTACTGAATTTCTGTTGAAACCTCATGGTAGGTGATTTCTAGTGATGTATTTCCATTATTTTCATTAGTATGTGCTAGATTAGGTGTTTTAATGGGTTCTTGCATGATTATTCTTAGAATCGTTGGATTTGTTGTAGGTTAGATTTATGTAAGGGTTTGATGGTTGGATTAGTGGAGATGAATTGTAGAAATTAATGGTGGTGGATCATGTTTGGTTTTAGAAGGAGTTGGATTAAAAATGGATTTATTATCGTATTGGATTTGGATCATTAGGTGGATTTAAACATGATTGTTATATGATCATTCTTAGGATTATTGGATTGATTGTTGGTTGAGCTATCAGATGTAGTGGTTTGGTTAGTTGTTGATGATGATGTTAGGTTGTTGTAGCTTTATGATAGAGATTTGTTATTGGATTAAATGATCTGTTGATTTAGAGGAGTTTTGGAGATGTATCATGTATAACCTAATCTAATTAGGTTGTATTATTGTTAAGGTTAGTTGGAGGATTAATCGGAGATCAGATTTGATTGGAGTGATCCTAATTGGGTTAGGGCTTTTATTTAGCTATTTAATTCATATGGATTTAGCTAAATAAAATATATCCATTGATTGATCGCAGGACTTGGATTCGAGATGAGCGTCTCGATGTGGGATTCCCGGACACGATCTACGTCTTTAAGGCGGGTATTTCTTCCTTGGCCTCTATGTAGATTTTCTTGTACTTAGTGAATGGTTATTATTGGATAGATTAGGTTACTTTACCTTATATCGTGTTCGGTTGTTGTTTTCCTGCTTGTTACTTTTGCTTGAGCTTGTGATGATCTATTTAATTCATATACAGTCTCCACTCTTGATATCTACTCTGTTGTGATTACACGTGTAGAGTATGTCTTGTAGGGATTGCTGGGTGCTTGTATTATCATGTCGATTGTGCATATGATAGGGATTGTACGTAGGATGGTATGTGTTATAGGAGTTATCATGTTGACCCTACATTTGCATGTTATATGTACACACGTGTTTGGTTACGTACTTTTGGAGGAGTTGTGTTGATTGTATGTTTATGGTTTATATACGTGTCTGATGTGTTTATTATTGGAGGATACATGTTGATTGTACTTCTGTTCTGTGTATATGTGTCCAGTGGGATTATTGGAGATCTTTGGTCGATTATACATGTGACGATTATACTCTTGTTGGAGGTATTTATGAGGTTTGGGGTTGTTGCATGGATGATGATTATATATATATATATCGTATTAATCATTAATTCCGATGATCATTATCTCCTTGTGGTTGAGAGAGTCATCAGTTGGTTTGGGAATAACACACGCTCGACCACTCATGGGTAGTGGTAGGTGGGCGATTCTTGCTAGTCTGTCGTGCCACCGATCGCGAGGTTTTGTGAATCAAGCGTTGTGGCGATCGGGGACCACGATCTTATGTAGCTAGATAGTTACTAGTGGCTGTCCGCCTCGACCACTATATAGTGGGGTGGAGGGTAGTACTGTCGTCGCGGACCCAAGCCTCTCAGTCATACGTGGTGTTCGGAGAGGTGGCGGGGGTGACCGTGGGCGTGAATGCACTGCGTATGATGCGTGGTGCGTCGGGGATATGTCTGCATACATGCCTAGTAGATACTAGTTGCGTGTGATTGTGATTATTGCGTTTGATTGAGCTATGGTTGTTGCGTATGGTTGCCATGCTGCATCATGTCATTTATTTTACATGTATATGCGATCGTATTTATATTACGCAGTGTCGGGTATATCATTGCGAGATCCGGTGAGTTCTTGATCGTACGTACCGTGTCGATTCAGTTAGGTATGTATCATCATTATGTTAGTTGTGGTTTATACAGTTTATATATCGGTTATTATATCGATTATGTTTAGGTGCATTGATTATGATAGTATGATCGTGTTCTTTATTCCTGAGACTGTATACTTGTGATCTCCGTGTTTATTCATGGACCCACTATCTTTTCTATTACCCATTGAGTTACCTATACTCACCACGTATCGTTTATGTTTTCAGGTAGCTTGTAGATGGTTGGTGTCGCTCGGAGTATCATGTCTGCCGGGTCCTACGTCACATCCGAAGATCGTGCTTATTTTCTTTTGTATATTCTTTTCTTATTTTTGGCATTGTATTTGTGTATAGCCATGTGGCTATCTTGTGGTTTTAGTGTTGTATTTGTGTTAAAGCCTAGCCGGCTACATTGTATTTATTGTGTTGTGTGGGTTTTCCGTTTTCGTTTTTCCGCTGTGTTGGTTTTTAATATAGCCGTGTGGGTGTTGTTTCATTCCAGCCGAGTGGGCTGTTATTATAACTGCGTGGCTATGTATATAAATATTCCAGCCGCATGTGGCTGATGTATATTTTGTTTATAGTGATGCTTCATATTGTCACCGGTACAGGGGAGATGCTGTCGGATTTTTGTCTGACAGGGACTCCTTTGGGGGCGTGACAATATTTTTTCTTTAGGTATGTAGTATTGATTAATTCCTACTTGCGTGGTCAAACACGCTTTCAGAACCCAAGCTTGATTAGTTGATTTGTATTGAGTTATTAATGACTTAAAAGTTTTATTTGAGTTCGACTTGTATCCGAGTCCGGTTTTATTATAACATGCTTTTTGATTGTTCAGGATTAAGTCAAGATTTTTTGATCTTATTGTAAATTTTTCTAGCATTTCTTTTAAATTGTTAATATCATTTTTTAATGATAAATTCTCCTCCTCAAGTGTTAGATCTTGAGTTGGATTTGAATTTTTGATTTGTTCCTTGAGGTTTTGATTTTCCTCAAGAAGTGATTTGTTTTCATTTTCTATTTTAATTAATTTACTATTTAAGCAGGATTCTAAAATTTTTTGTTTAAGTTAAAATATACCTCATTCGGGCCTTGACGATACGGACTCGTGGCTTGCTTGAGTTCGAGACCGTCTTCGTCTTCAGGCTCGTCTTCATTTGACCGCGGGCCATCGGTCGAGGTGGATCGATGTTCTGCTCTTCTTCCTCCGATTCGTCGGCGTCCCACGTTGCTTTGAGAGCCTTCTTTTGGTTGGCTTCGGTTTGTCGAACTTTGGGCATTCGTTCTTGTAGTGTCCCTTTTATTGCGGTAGAAGCAAGTCGCGTTCTTTTATTACGAGGAGGCGATCTTTTAAAGGTCCTTTTGCTAAAGCTCCTTTTTCTCTGGTGAACATTTTTCTTACCAAGTTCACGGTGTTCTTTGTCTTGAGTCTTGGTGGAATCTTCTTCGTATTCGGGCTTGCTCTTCTTTTCTTTGGAGGAACCTCTGAATAAAGCTATACCTTTCTCGGCTCCGGCATTAGTTTGTTCGTAATTCTAATTCACGGAAAAGCTCGTCTAATTTTAACTTAGAAAGATTTTTAGAAATTTTGTAGGCATCTACGATTGATGCCCACAAACTATTACGTGGAAAAGCATTTAATCGTACCTTATTAAGTCTCTATTTTCCATCGGTGGCTATCGCATGAAGCCGGTTGAGGATGTCCTTGATCCTCGCGTGGGCTGATTCGCCGTTTCACCTTCCTATATTAAAATTTTATTTAAAAGCGGTCTCGTTTTATTACCTTGGCGTCGCTTGTTCCTTCATGTTTCGATCAATTGTCCCAGACTCTAGTGTTTTTGTGTGGACCGACTCTATTCAGTTCTTCTCTTGTTAATCCATTGTAGAGTGTTGATCGCTTTATTTTACATTGCGCCTTTTCTTAATCTTTGTCCGGTCTTGGGATCGATATATTCCGGGGTCATTGGAATTTTATAGGGTCTCGTAGCAGCTCGTCCACTGAGTCGAGTGCTTTTGAGGTAAACCTCCATGCGCTTCTTCCAGTACGAAAATCGTCCCAGTTGAAGAGTGGAGGTCGTCTTGTCTGAATCATCCATTGGAGACATTTTAGTCTCGCGAGAAAGAAAAACAAAAATCCCAGACTTGGTCTTGGATTAGTAATCTTGAAAGAAGCTAAGAAAATAATAGAAGTATCTAAATTGGTATTGCACGATTTAGATTTAATCAACGAAAAAAATTCAAAGCGGTAATAATACGGTTTGAAATTAAGCGTGGGCGAAACCGAAAAAAATAATTTTCACCCCTGTCGATTGGTGGTTGCACGAAATCAGAGCGGTACCTACTCCGATACCACTTGTTGGACCGTGATCGTTCGATAGGGGGTGAATATCGATTCGAAAACTTCGAGTGTAAAAGCGCAGCGGAAAAGTAAATTAACATAATTGATTTTACCGTTCGGAGCCTGTGACGACTCTACTCGAAGGCCGTGGTCCTTGACCACTTCGTTGGGCAATCACTAGCAATTCGAATGTGATAAGTACAAGAAATGCTAATGAAACAAAACACAAAGCTATACCGAAAGAAACTTAAAGAGCAAGGGCGCGTTGTCGGAGCTTTGTTAGCGTCGCTGGAGCGCAGAGCAATAGGAATTCTCAGAGATGTTCTTTTGAAGCTCCACCACAGGGCTTCTTTTATATCTTACTCGGCGCTGGATCCCTTAAGGCGCCACAGTCTGACGATGTGATCGGTCGGGATGCTCCACGTGGCGGCGACCTGGAGGATAAAACTTGCCTCTCGGGCGCTCGGACCACCTTTTTGAGATTCCTTCTCCTGCGAAACAAGGTTAGTCCGAGGCAAAATATAAGCACAATTTTTAAAGTATGAATTAACGGAAAAGTATGACTTAGATTCCGTCTTTCCGAGACCGGAATCTAGTCACGATCTCGACTTAGATATCGAAATGGATCTAAGCGGATCGGCGCCTAATGTTCCCTTCAGGGAGCGCGTCCTCGCAATCACTCCCCTCGGGTGACTTACCTTACTTGCGGACGTCCGGTGTTGCCCGACCGTCTGGACTTCTCGCCGACTATCGGTTGACGATCGACTGGTGGACTTCTTCTGGCGTCGGTCGGCCGTCGACCGCTTGGACTTCTCCCACTATCTGGTCAGCCCGTCGACCTAGCTGGACTTCTTGCCAGACATCCGGTCAACCCGTCGACCTGTCTGGACTTCTCCTGCACACTCGATCAAAGTGTCAGACAACAACAAAACTAACTTAACCCATTTGTCATACATCAAAACCTAGGTTAGACCGTTAGTGTTACCTGCACCAACACATTCTTTGTCTCACTGGAACTTGGAAGCCTTTCTAAGTACTTTGAAGAAAGGAGCAGCCCGGTCTGTAGATATGGAAATGAACCTTAACAGGGTTGTTATTCTGTCTACCAGCTTCTGTGTTTCCTTCAAATTCTGGGGAACTTGCATATCACATAGTGCCCGAACTTTTTCTGGATTAACTTCTATTCCTCGCTTGGTCACTAGGTAGCCCAAGAACTTCCCTCCTTTAGCTCCAAACAAGCATTTTAATGGGTTTAGCTTCAACCCGTATTGTCGGAGAGTCCTACAGGTTTCTTCTACATCCATGATCAGATTCACTGCTAAAGGGGACTTAATGAGTATATCATCCACATAAACCTCCAAGTTATGCCCGATCTGCTCCCGAAAAATCTTATCCATCATCCTTTGATATGTGGCTCCTGTGTTTCTGAGACCAATGGGCATGACAGTATAGCAGAAAGTACCATCAACTGTAATGAAGCTAACCTTGTCTTGGTCCTCCGCTGCCAAGGGGATTTGATGATACCCCTGATAAGCATCCAACATGCAGATCCTCTCACAACCGGCAGTTGAGTCCACCATCTGGTCGATCCGGGGCAAGGGATAACAATCCTTGGGACTAGCTTGATTGAGATCTCGGAAGTCTATGCATACTCTCCACTTGTTGTTGGGCTGATATCGCCTCCAGATCTGTACATCTAACCTTGTCCTATGCATCTCATATTGTAGACTCCCGACTGGTCTTGCCTCTTATTTGCATTACGTATCGCGCCCTGTATACCTTAGTTCGGTTCTGTTTATCCCGACTCCAAAGATGTACGTCTGACTTCATCTAACCCGACTTGTATGCCTGCATCCAATTTTGCTTATCTTGAACCATGAGACTAAAAATCCTGACTTGTATCTTTAGCTGGCACATCCCGACCTGCACGTTTCACCGATCCATGTATCCCGAGCCATAAGTCTATAAATCTTGATCTATATCTTTGACCAACACATCCCGACCTGTACGTTTCATCGATCCAAGTATCCTAAGCCATAAGGCTATAAATCCTGACCTGCATGCATCGGTCTGCTTCCGCTTATCCTGAGTTCCGACCTGTACTCTTTGATCCCTTTATCCAATGTCGTGAGGATATAAGTCCCGACCTGTATCCTTGGTAAGCACACTCCCGACCTGTACGTTTGTCGATGTATCTTGTGCTACAAGGCTAGAAGTCTCGACCTGTATCCTTGGTAGATATCACCTACCAACCTGCTCCTGTCCTCTATAATCCATGGTTTGTACGCCCCGACCTGTACGCTAGGTCTGTATACCGACTTGCTTCTGTCCTCTGTAATCTATGGTTCGTACGTCCCGACCTGTACGCCAAGTCTGTAAACCGACCTGCTTCTGTCCTCTGTAATCTATGGTTCGTACGTCCCGACCTGTACGCCAAGTCTGTAAACCGACCTGCTTCTGTCCTCAGTAATCTATGGTTCGTACGTCCCGACCTGTATGCCATGTCTGTATACCGACCTACTTCTGTCCTCTCTAATCCATGGTTTGTACGTCCCGACCTATAAGCCAGGTCTGTATACTGACCTGCTTCTGTCCTTTGTAATCCCTGGTTCGTACGTCCCGATCTATACGCCAGGTCTGTTCTACGCCAGAGGCCTTTCCTTCCGTGCCTTTACCTGGCCTGTGGGCCCTGCCCTTAATTGCCATCGAGGCTGGATCTTATCCAACTTATAATTTTATCTTTTGACTGCCTCGTCAGCTGAGACTCTGAGTATGGCCACGCAATCTTGACTTCTGACCTCCACAGGGGCTAGACTTCTCACCATCTCATGGATTTGACTTTTGACCACGTCATCCGCCTGACCCCCTTGTCATGCACCGTATCAGATGTGTTTTTATCATCTTAGTTTGTATTCTGCACTGTCAAGTGAAATTTAATGTTATTTATGATGATAGGTAAAAAGTCATCATATCAAATTTGAACTAATCATTTTACAAAAAAAAGGATGAATACGCTCTCCTTTTTAGCTCTTCTATGTATCAGTTATGAGCATTTCATCTTTGTGTTAGTTTTATATGCTCCTCTTTTTTATGTACCATCCAGTGCGTAACTATTAATTAGTTTATTATCTATGCCTAGAAGAAGTTCACATGTTTTAATTGTGTATAAATATGATTTTTATCATTCTGTCCATTGTTTTACAGATCTTATGGTCAAGTGAAGCAAGGTGGAATCGCAGCAGCTCCACGACCGAAGGTGCGAGCAAGGCTTGGTCAAGCCACAGACCCTCATAGCATTGCTGAGCGGGTAATGTTTGGTCCTCCTACATAGTGCATCTGATATCTACCTCTTCCTAATGGCTGAGCTGTGATAATAAACTCAGACTTGCCTCTAAAATAGTTACACACTATGAGGATTTTAGTTAATTGATGGTTATCTTGACACAGATATGTTTTGTACACCAGAGTCCACGCTATTTCTGCCCACTAAGCAGTAACTATTATTCATACTAGAATTTCTCATGGTTTTCATATGTTTCTACTATGCGGACTAGGTTTTTAATTAGCTTAGTTTGTCTAATCTGTTTTCTGATGCTTAGATTTGAGAATAAATTGCTGAAAGTAACTTCATATTCAAGATAATTTTTAGCCTCATGTTTAATGGATACTATATCAGTATAAATTCCCTCAGTGTATTATGATACGGTGCATATTTTGTGGGGTCAATAGGATGATGTGGCTCGGAGTCAAGGCCGCAAGAGGGTCAGAAGTCAAGCTGACCTGTAGGATAGGAAGGTCAGAAGTCAAGCCTCCGTGGCCGGTCAACAATCCAGCTGGCGTGTAGGTCAGGAAGGTCAGCTGCCGATTAATGACCATCACCGGAATCTCGAAGGAGCTGACGATATCCAAGCCTTCTCCAGCGGACTGATCACTTCCTCGACAGTTTCTTGTGGTCGATCGACGATGATCCGGCGAAGTTAGGGCACGGCGAGACTAGGGCCTGGCGAGGGAGGGGAGATTCGAGCCCTAATTGTATCGTGTGGATGTCTAGCGCTTCCTCGTCGTCGGAGTTTGGATCAGGGAGGTCCACTTCACTGGATTCCAGTTCCCCTTTCTCATCGACGTTGATCGGCTGCTGACCCTTGTTGTGGACGGACTGTCGATGCAGAAATTGAGGTAAGGTAAGGCTAGTATTAGTTTCTAGTGATATAATCTCCATTTTTGACTTGGGATGTAGAGATTGGATTCTTGGTTGTTCTTGTAGCTGTTGAAGTCTTGGTGAAGTGGTGAAGGTCCATTTGAGGTAAATAAGGTTTTGTTTGTTAGGGTTCCAGTGAATTCATTTCTGTACAGTTGCTTCATGGGCTGATTCTTGAAGGAATTTGGTGTAGGACTACCTTGGGAGTTATCGAGCAGAGGTTTGTTGGATTGGGAGCTACTGAATTTCTGTTGAAACCTCATGGTAGGTGATTTCTAGTGATGTATTTCCATTATTTTCATTAGTATGTGCTAGATTAGGTGTTTTAATGGGTTCTTGCATGATTATTCTTAGAATCGTTGGATTTGTTGTAGGTTAGATTTATGTAAGGGTTTGATGGTTGGATTAGTGGAGATGAATTGTAGAAATTAATGGTGGTGGATCATGTTTGGTTTTAGAAGGAGTTGGATTAAAAATGGATTTATTATCGTATTGGATTTGGATCATTAGGTGGATTTAAACATGATTGTTATATGATCATTCTTAGGATTATTGGATTGATTGTTGGTTGAGCTATCAGATGTAGTGGTTTGGTTAGTTGTTGATGATGATGTTAGGTTGTTGTAGCTTTATGATAGAGATTTGTTATTGGATTAAATGATCTGTTGATTTAGAGGAGTTTTGGAGATGTATCATGTATAACCTAATCTAATTAGGTTGTATTATTGTTAAGGTTAGTTGGAGGATTAATCGGAGATCAGATTTGATTGGAGTGATCCTAATTGGGTTAGGGCTTTTATTTAGCTATTTAATTCATATGGATTTAGCTAAATAAAATATATCCATTGATTGATCGCAGGACTTGGATTCGAGATGAGCGTCTCGATGTGGGATTCCCGGACACGATCTACGTCTTTAAGGCGGGTATTTCTTCCTTGGCCTCTATGTAGATTTTCTTGTACTTAGTGAATGGTTATTATTGGATAGATTAGGTTACTTTACCTTATATCGTGTTCGGTTGTTGTTTTCCTGCTTGTTACTTTTGCTTGAGCTTGTGATGATCTATTTAATTCATATACAGTCTCCACTCTTGATATCTACTCTGTTGTGATTACACGTGTAGAGTATGTCTTGTAGGGATTGCTGGGTGCTTGTATTATCATGTCGATTGTGCATATGATAGGGATTGTACGTAGGATGGTATGTGTTATAGGAGTTATCATGTTGACCCTACATTTGCATGTTATATGTACACACGTGTTTGGTTACGTACTTTTGGAGGAGTTGTGTTGATTGTATGTTTATGGTTTATATACGTGTCTGATGTGTTTATTATTGGAGGATACATGTTGATTGTACTTCTGTTCTGTGTATATGTGTCCAGTGGGATTATTGGAGATCTTTGGTCGATTATACATGTGACGATTATACTCTTGTTGGAGGTATTTATGAGGTTTGGGGTTGTTGCATGGATGATGATTATATATATATATATCATGTTCGTCATTCATTGCATCTGATGATCATTATCTCCCTTGTGGTTGAGAGAGTCATCAGTTGGTTTGGGAATAGCACCGCACACTCGACCACTCATGGGTAGTGGTAGCTGGAGCAGTTGCTGCTAGTCCTATCGTGCCACCCGGTCACGAGGTTTTTGTGAGATCCGACGTTGTGAGCAGTCAGGGACCCTGATACTATGTAGCTAGATAGTTACTAGTGGACTGTCCGCCTCGACCACTATATAGTGGGCTGGAGGGTAGTACAGTCGTCACAGACCCAAGCCTCTCCGCCATACAGGGGTCGTGGTGTCTGGAGAGGTGGCGGGGGTGACCATGGAGCATGAATGCACTTTTGCATATGATGCGCGGTGCATCTGGGGGGATATATCTGCATACATGCCTAGTAGATACTAGTTGCATGTGATTGTGATTTGTTGCATTTGATTGAGCTATGGTTGTTGCATATGGTTGCCATGCTGCATACATGTCATTTATTTTACATGTATATGCAGTCATATTTATATTGCACAGGTGTCACGGGTATATCTGTTGCAGATCCAGTGAGTTTACTGATCATCGTACCATGTGTCGATTCCAGATTGGGTATGTATCTGTCATTATGTTAGTTGTGGTTTGTACAGTTTATATGTCAGGTTATTATGTCAGTTATGTTTAGGTGCATTGATTATGATAGTATGATCATGTTCTTTATTCCCTACTGAGACTGTATACTTGTGATCTCCATGTTTATTCATAGATCATGCACTATCTTTTCTATTACCCGCTGAGTTACCTATACTCACCACCGCATGTATACATTTATGTTTTCAGGTAGCTTGTAGATGGTTGGTGTCGCTCGGAGTATCATGTCTGCCGGGTCCTACGTCACATCCGAAGATCGTGCTTATTTTCTTTTGTATATTCTTTTCTTATTTTTGGCATTGTATTTGTGTATAGCCATGTGGCTATCTTGTGGTTTTGGTGTTGTATTTGTGTTTAAGCCGTGCCGGCATGCATTGTATTTATTTGTGTTGTGTGGGTTTTCCTTCATTTTTCCGCTGTGTTTTAGTACAGCCGTGTGGGCTGTTTTATATATAACTGCGTGGTTGTGATTGTTTCATTCCAGCCGAGTGGGCTGTTATTATAACTGCGTGGCTATGTATATAAATATTCCAGCCGCATGTGGCTGATGTATATTTTGTTTATAGTGATGCTTCATATTGTCACCGGTACAGGGGAGATGCTGTCGGATTTTTGTCTGACAGGGACTCCTTTGGGGGCGTGACAATATTTTTTCTTTAGGTATGTAGTATTGATTAATTCCTACTTGCGTGGTCAAACACGCTTTCAGAACCCAAGCTTGATTAGTTGATTTGTATTGAGTTATTAATGACTTAAAAGTTTTATTTGAGTTCGACTTGTATCCGAGTCCGGTTTTATTATAACATGCTTTTTGATTGTTCAGGATTAAGTCAAGATTTTTTGATCTTATTGTAAATTTTTCTAGCATTTCTTTTAAATTGTTAATATCATTTTTTAATGATAAATTCTCCTCCTCAAGTGTTAGATCTTGAGTTGGATTTGAATTTTTGATTTGTTCCTTGAGGTTTTGATTTTCCTCAAGAAGTGATTTGTTTTCATTTTCTATTTTAATTAATTTACTATTTAAACAGGAAATGATTCTAAAATTTTTTTTGTTTAAGTTAAAATATACCTCATTCGGGCCTTGACAGTACGGACTCGTGGCTTGCTTGAGTTCAGACCGTCTTCATCTTCGACTCGTCTTCATTTCGACCGCGGGCCATCGGTCGAGGTGGATCGATGTTCTGCTCTTCTTCCTCCGATTCGTCAGGAGTCGTCCCACGTTGCTTTGAGAGCCTTCTTTTTGGTTGGCTTGGTTTGTCGAACTTCGATTTTGGGCATTCGTTCTTGTAGTGTCCCTTTTTATTGCAGGAAGCAAGTCACGTTCTTTTGTTCCGAGGCTGATCTTTTAAAGGTCCTTTTGCTAAAGCTCCTTTTTCTCTGGTGAACATTTTTCTTACCAAGTTCACGGTGTTCTTTGTCTTGGTCTTGATCTTCTTCATATTCAGGCTTGCTCTTCTTTTCTTTGGAGGAACCTACAATAAAGCTATACCTTTCTCGGCTCCGGCATTAGTTTGTTCCTGTATTCTAATTCACGGAAAAGCTCGTCTAATTTTAACTTAGAAAGATTTTAGAAATTTTGTAGGCATCTCGATTGATGCCCACAAACTATTACGTGGAAAAGCATTTAATTCGTACCTTATTAAGTCTCTATTTTCCATCGGTGGCCTATCGCATGAAGCGTTGAGGATGTCCTTGATCCTCGCGTGGAGATTCGCCGTTTCACCTTCCTGCATTTTATATTAAAATTTTATTTAAAAGCGGGTCTCGTTTTGTTACCTTGGCGTCGCTCGTTCCTCGTGCGGCTCGATCAATTTGTCCCTCTTTAGTGTTTTGTGTGGACCGACTCTGTTCACTTCTTCTTGTTAATCCATGTAGAGTGTTGATCGCTTTATTTTCTGTTGACGCCTTTTCAAATCTACTGTCCGGTCTTCAGGATCCAGTATATTCCGGAGCTGTCCATTGGAATTTTATAGGGTCTCGTAACGCTCATCCGAAGTATGTTTTGAGGTAAACCTCCATGCGCTTCTTCCAGACGGAAAATCGTCCCGTTGAAGAGTGGAGGTCGTACTGTGTTGAACTTCATTCTAGACATTTAGTGCTTGAGAAGAAAGAAAGAAAAAAAAAATCCCAAGACTTGGTCTTGGATTAGTAATGTGGAAGAAGCTAAGAAAAATAATAGAAGTATCTAAATTGGTATTGCACCAATTTAGATTTAATTGCAACAAAAAAATTCAAAGTGTAATCACATATGAAATTTAAAATAAGCCAACCGAAAAAAAATAATTTTTCACCCCCGTCGATTGGTGGTTGCACAAATCGAGCGATACTGCTCCGATACCACTTGTTGGACCGTGATCGTTCGATAGGGGGTGAATATCGATTCGAAAACTCGAGTGTAAAAGTGCAGCGGAAAAGTAAATTAACATAATTGATTTTACTTCGTTCGAGCTGACGACTCCTACTCGAAGGCCGTGGTCCTTGACCACTTTCGTTGGGCAATCACTAGCAATTGGAAATGTGATTACAAAAGAGTACAAGAAATGCTAATGAAACAAAACACAAAGTTATATCGACAGAAAAGAAAACTTAAAGAGCAAGGGCGCGTTGTCGGATTTGCTGGAGCACCGAGCAACAAAGCAATCTGGGAATTCAGAGATGTTCTTTTGAAGCTCCACCCACGGGCTTCTTTTATATCTACTCGGGCACGGATCCCTTCGGCGCACAGTCTGACGTGCAAGTCGGTCGGGATGCTCCACGTGGCAAGGCGACCACAGAGGATAAAACTTGCCTCAGGCGCTCGGACCACCTTTTCGAGATTCCTTCTCCTGCAAAACAAGGTTAGTCCGAGGCAAAATATACAACACAGATTGTTAGCACAATAGATGAGAAAAGTATGACTTAGATTCCGTCTTTCCGAGACCGGAATCTAGTCACGATCTCGACTTAGATATCCGAAATGGATCTAAGCCAGATCGACGCCTAATGTTCCCTTCCCGGGAACGCGTCCTCGCAATCACTCCCCTCCAGTGACTTACCTTACTTACCTGCCAGACGTCCGGTCAGCCCTTCGACCCGTCTGGACTTCTCGCCAGCTATCCGGTCAGCCCGTCGACCTAGCTGGACTTCTTGCCAAGCGTCCGGTCAGCCCGTCGACCCGCTTGGACTTCTCGCCAGCTATCTGGTCAGCCCGTCGACCTAGCTGGACTTCTTGCCAGACATCCGGTCAACCCGTCGACCTGTCTGGACTTCTCCTGCACACTCGATCAAAGTGTCAGACAACAACAAAACTAACTTAACCCATTTGTCATACATCAAAACCTAGGTTAGACCGTTAGTGTTACCTGCACCAACACATTCTTTGTCTCACTGGAACTTGGAAGCCTTTCTAAGTACTTTGAAGAAAGGAGCAGCCCGGTCTGTAGATATGGAAATGAACCTTAACAGGGTTGTTATTCTGTCTACCAGCTTCTGTGTTTCCTTCAAATTCTGGGGAACTTGCATATCACATAGTGCCCGAACTTTTTCTGGATTAACTTCTATTCCTCGCTTGGTCACTAGGTAGCCCAAGAACTTCCCTCCTTTAGCTCCAAACAAGCATTTTAATGGGTTTAGCTTCAACCCGTATTGTCGGAGAGTCCTACAGGTTTCTTCTACATCCATGATCAGATTCACTGCTAAAGGGGACTTAATGAGTATATCATCCACATAAACCTCCAAGTTATGCCCGATCTGCTCCCGAAAAATCTTATCCATCATCCTTTGATATGTGGCTCCTGTGTTTCTGAGACCAATGGGCATGACAGTATAGCAGAAAGTACCATCAACTGTAATGAAGCTAACCTTGTCTTGGTCCTCCGCTGCCAAGGGGATTTGATGATACCCCTGATAAGCATCCAACATGCAGATCCTCTCACAACCGGCAGTTGAGTCCACCATCTGGTCGATCCGGGGCAAGGGATAACAATCCTTGGGACTAGCTTGATTGAGATCTCGGAAGTCTATGCATACTCTCCACTTGTTGTTGGGCTTCTTTACTAAGACTACATTGGAGAGCCAGGATGGAAACTGCACCTCTCGGACGTGGCCTGCCTTCCTGAGCTGATCCACCTTAGCTCTAATTATTTTGTTCTGGTCGGCCGAGAAGTTCCTTTTCTTCTGTTTGACCGGTCGGGAGTCTGGTAGTAGATGTAACTTGTGCTCTGCTACTTTAGGCTTAACTCCAGGTAATTCCTCTGTAGACTAGGCGAAGACATCCCGGTTGCGGATCAAGCATTGGACTAATTCTTCCTTGAGAGGAGGAGGCAGATCGTTGGCTATGCGAGTTAGACTTTCAGGGCGTTCAACATATAGTTGTACCTCCTCCCAAGGGATGGGTTCTTCAGCCATAGGCAAAGGCTCTTCCTGGACAACATGAACGCCACTATCTTGCATCCTTTGATTCTTACGAGCTTCTACCTGGGCCATATCAACATAGCATCTCTGGGAGACTTTATGCTCTCCCTTAACTTCCCTGACCTGCTCGCCAACAGGAAATTTGATTTTTTGATGGAAGGTAGAAACAGCAGCCATAAATTCATACAGGGCGGGCCTTCCCAGGATGACGTTATAAGAGGAGGGGGAATCAACCACTATAAAAGTGCTCCTCCTAGTGGGCACCAATGGCTCGATGCCTAGAGATATGGCCATCTTGATCTGTCCCATTGGCTTCACTTCATTGCCTGTAAAGCCGTATAGAGAGGTGGCCACGGGCTGGAGTTCAGTGGCATCGATCTGCATCCCCTCAAATGCGGTTCTGGACAAAATATTAACTAAGCTCCCGGGGTCAACGAAAACTCAGGCCACTCGGCTATTGGCAATAATGGCCTTGATGATAAGGGTGTCGTCATGAGGCAACTCCAGACCTTCCAAGTCTGACGGCCCGAAGCTGATGACAGGGTCAGAAGCCTGCTCCTGGCTGCATCCAATGGTGTGGACCTCCAAGCGACGCACATGGGACTTGCACGCTCTCCCCAAATCTCCATCAGTTGGCCCTCCAGAGATCATGCCAAACTCTCGAACGGCGGTGTTGCCTCTATTCTCGGCCTCCCTCACTACTTCTGGCCCCCCCCCCCCGACCGAGTTGATGAGTACTGGGTTCGGCTAGGTCGGGGCGGGGTTGCTCGGCCTGTCCAACCGCAGCTCGCTGCTCTTCCATCAACTTGAGTACTTGAGGGGCTAGCTCGGGCAGAGGTAAGCCTAACTCGACAGCCAGCTTAGAGTGCCGAGCGAACTGAAAACAATGATTAGTGTCATGAGTACGAGATCGATGATAGGTGCAATACCGAGTGTTCCACGGCCCATGTCGGGGAGCGTGCACAGCTGCGACTCGGGGGGCCGGTCTAACCTCCGGACCGAGCTGGAAGGTAGGCCTGGCTTCTCGAGCGCGAGGAAGAGGTTGAGGGGGTGGTTGAGGTATCCTTCTTTCCGGCCTATTGACAGATGGAGGTGGTCTCTCGGCTTTCCTCCGGGTCGCCTGTGCTTCTTCCACCTTGATATAGCAAGCTGCTTTTTCCACCATCTCATCAAAATTCCGAGCGGGATTCTTGATGGGATCTCTAAAGAATTCTCCCTCTCCTAATCCATGGAAGAAAGCGCTCATCAGTATCTCTGAAGTGGCTGTGGGGACGTCCTGGGCCACTTGGTTGAAGTGGTTGATGTAACTTCTTAAAGGTTCGGTCGACCCTTGCTTAAGAGTGAAAAGGCAATGATCCGTCTTTTGATATTTTTTGCTGCTAGCAAAACGACGAAGGAAGGCCATCTTGAAATCTAAGAATCATGTGATGGATCCTTGTGGTAGCCCATCAAACCACTTTAGTGCCGAACCAGATAGAGTATTTAAGAAAACTCGACACTTGACAGCATCACTATATTGGTGCAATAGGGTTGCATTCTTAAACTTACGTAGATGATCCTCTAGGTCTTAGCTTCCATCATATTCCCTGATCGACGGGGCCCGTAGCCCTTAGGTAAATTTTCGTTCAAAATCCTAGCGGAGAAGGGTACTTTCTCATTCGGATCTTCTGGGAGCATTTCTGGTATGATGAGAGCCTTCCCTTTCCTCGAGTCTCGGGGTAGGGAACTCTCAGCCATAGAGACTTGAGGTTGTTCTTTCTTAAGGCTGGGGTCATGGGGTCCTAGCTGATAATACCCCAAGTCAGGCTCGCGATAAGGAACCTGGGGAAACCCCTCGGGCTGTTTTCTCTTAGAGCCCCGATCTGAAACAGGGATGGGTTCCTTGGAGGCTTTAGGAGCTTGGCGCGGTCATGAGACGGTTGCTTGTTTATCTAAGGCCGCTCGCCTCTTAGCCTCCTTGAAGAGCTCGTATTCTCCTGCAGTCATGGTGACGTTGATGCGACCAGACTCCTCAATCTTCATGTTCCAGAACAGGTGGCTGTGTTCCCACAGACGACGCCAAATTTGATCCCGTCCGGAAGCTGAGTCGGATGAAGGCAGGCCTCAATGTACTGGGGGTTGACGGAAAGTCGTTGTAGAGTCTGATCTATCTGGCACTCTCTGGAAGGGTTCACACGGGCGGATGACGAAGGGTGATGACCAGGATGATGATGTTAGGGCTCTACGCACACTCAGACGAGCCCCCGAGTCGTTAGAGAACAGAAACCAAGGAAAAAGTCCCCGGGTCAGGCCCTTCGACGCTCAAGTCAGGTACTTTTTCCCCAGAAGCAGAGAGAAAGGACGAAAAGTAAAGACGAGTAAGAAAATGACGAGTGAGCATACCTGCGCAAGGGACAAAGCATCCCTTTTTATACTGCAACGGATGTTTTTGGGGTCTGGCGGGTGTCAGGGAATGTCGGCTGTCAGACTTTGGCTGGCGGTGAATGACACACGACATCTTCTCATAGGTCGGCGGCAGGACCAAAGAGGTAATGAGCCCCGACTGTTGGCATATTCCCTGACACTCTGATTATTCTCTGATAGGCAGTTACGATTCCCTTGCTTGCTTGTCATGTAGTGCCTAGTATCCTCCGCTCGTGATTACTAAGCTGGGTCTTTGCACTTGCTAACCCCGATCTGATATCGCCTCCAGATCTGTACATCTAACCTTGTCCTATGCATCTCATATTGTAGACTCCCGACTGGTCTTGCCTCTTATTTGCATTACGTATCGCGCCCTGTATACCTTAGTTCGGTTCTGTTTATCCCGACTCCAAAGATGTACGTCTGACTTCATCTAACCCGACTTGTATGCCTGCATCCAATTTTGCTTATCTTGAACCATGAGACTAAAAATCCTGACTTGTATCTTTAGCTGGCACATCCCGACCTGCACGTTTCACCGATCCATGTATCCCGAGCCATAAGTCTATAAATCTTGATCTATATCTTTGACCAACACATCCCGACCTGTACGTTTCATCGATCCAAGTATCCTAAGCCATAAGGCTATAAATCCTGACCTGCATGCATCGGTCTGCTTCCGCTTATCCTGAGTTCCGACCTGTACTCTTTGATCCCTTTATCCAATGTCGTGAGGATATAAGTCCCGACCTGTATCCTTGGTAAGCACACTCCCGACCTGTACGTTTGTCGATGTATCTTGTGCTACAAGGCTAGAAGTCTCGACCTGTATCCTTGGTAGATATCACCTACCAACCTGCTCCTGTCCTCTATAATCCATGGTTTGTACGCCCCGACCTGTACGCTAGGTCTGTATACCGACTTGCTTCTGTCCTCTGTAATCTATGGTTCGTACGTCCCGACCTGTACGCCAAGTCTGTAAACCGACCTGCTTCTGTCCTCTGTAATCTATGGTTCGTACGTCCCGACCTGTACGCCAAGTCTGTAAACCGACCTGCTTCTGTCCTCAGTAATCTATGGTTCGTACGTCCCGACCTGTATGCCATGTCTGTATACCGACCTACTTCTGTCCTCTCTAATCCATGGTTTGTACGTCCCGACCTATAAGCCAGGTCTGTATACTGACCTGCTTCTGTCCTTTGTAATCCCTGGTTCGTACGTCCCGATCTATACGCCAGGTCTGTTCTACGCCAGAGGCCTTTCCTTCCGTGCCTTTACCTGGCCTGTGGGCCCTGCCCTTAATTGCCATCGAGGCTGGATCTTATCCAACTTATAATTTTATCTTTTGACTGCCTCGTCAGCTGAGACTCTGAGTATGGCCACGCAATCTTGACTTCTGACCTCCACAGGGGCTAGACTTCTCACCATCTCATGGATTTGACTTTTGACCACGTCATCCGCCTGACCCCCTTGTCATGCACCGTATCAGATGTGTTTTTATCATCTTAGTTTGTATTCTGCACTGTCAAGTGAAATTTAATGTTATTTATGATGATAGGTAAAAAGTCATCATATCAAATTTGAACTAATCATTTTACAAAAAAAAGGATGAATACGCTCTCCTTTTTAGCTCTTCTATGTATCAGTTATGAGCATTTCATCTTTGTGTTAGTTTTATATGCTCCTCTTTTTTATGTACCATCCAGTGCGTAACTATTAATTAGTTTATTATCTATGCCTAGAAGAAGTTCACATGTTTTAATTGTGTATAAATATGATTTTTATCATTCTGTCCATTGTTTTACAGATCTTATGGTCAAGTGAAGCAAGGTGGAATCGCAGCAGCTCCACGACCGAAGGTGCGAGCAAGGCTTGGTCAAGCCACAGACCCTCATAGCATTGCTGAGCGGGTAATGTTTGGTCCTCCTACATAGTGCATCTGATATCTACCTCTTCCTAATGGCTGAGCTGTGATAATAAACTCAGACTTGCCTCTAAAATAGTTACACACTATGAGGATTTTAGTTAATTGATGGTTATCTTGACACAGATATGTTTTGTACACCAGAGTCCACGCTATTTCTGCCCACTAAGCAGTAACTATTATTCATACTAGAATTTCTCATGGTTTTCATATGTTTCTACTATGCGGACTAGGTTTTTAATTAGCTTAGTTTGTCTAATCTGTTTTCTGATGCTTAGATTTGAGAATAAATTGCTGAAAGTAACTTCATATTCAAGATAATTTTTAGCCTCATGTTTAATGGATACTATATCAGTATAAATTCCCTCAGTGTATTATGATACGGTGCATATTTTGTGGGGTCAATAGGATGATGTGGCTCGGAGTCAAGGCCGCAAGAGGGTCAGAAGTCAAGCTGACCTGTAGGATAGGAAGGTCAGAAGTCAAGCCTCCGTGGCCGGTCAACAATCCAGCTGGCGTGTAGGTCAGGAAGGTCAGAAGTCAAGCCAACGTGGACGGTCAACAGTCGGGCTGATATGGATAGCAGGGAGGTCAAAAGTCCAGCTTACGTGACCAAAGTCAAAAGGGAGAATTATAAGACCCAGCCTTGATAGTAAGCAGCAAATGGGCTCGTGGGCTCAGTATAGCTAGGGATGAAAACTACCAGTAGGTCTGCTTACAGACTCAGCGTGCAGGTCGGGACGTACATGCCTTGGATAATCAAACAGAGGAGGGTCGGGAAGCCGACCCAGTGTGCAGGTCAGGACGTACATGCCTTGGATAATCAAACAAAGGAGGGTCGGGAAGCCGACCCAGCGTGCAGGTCGGGACGTACATGCCTTGGATAATCAAACAAATGAGGGTCAGGAAGCCGACCCAGCGTGCAGGTCGGGGCGTACATGCCTTGGATAATCAAACAGATGAGGGTCGGGAAGTCGACCCAACGTGCAGGTCGGGACGTACATACTTTGGATAATCAGACAGATAAGTGTCAGGAAGCCGACCCAGCGTGCAGGTCGGGATGTACATACCTTGGATAATCAGACAGATAAGAGTCAGGAACCAGACTCAGCGGGCAAGTCGGGATGTACATGCTTTGGATAATAGCAGACAGCAGCAGACAGGCAGGCCAGGAACCAGACCTAGGATGCAGGTCGGGACACCCAAGCCAAAGATCACCGGCCTGGACACAGACCCGGAAGGCAGATCGAGATGGCAGACGACAAAGGCAGATCCGGACACGAGCTTAACACAGATCGGGACATATAAGTCGAAGGCAACAGTATATAAAAACAGGGCAAGTCCAGATCCCAGATCGGTCAGGCACTACAGGACAAATTAGCCAAGGAATCGCAACCGCCTGTCAGAGGGAGTAATCAAGGTGTCAGGGAATATGCAAACAGTTGGGGCTTAATATACCCTTGGTTTTGCCGCCAGCCTATTAGGAAGAGCCACGCGTCAACCATCGCCAGACAAAGACTGACAACCGATATTCCCTGACACCCGTCAGACCCAGGAATCTTCATTGCAGTATAAAAAGGGATGTCTTATGCCTTATGCAAGTACGCTCACTCGTCATTTCTCACTAGTCTTTACTTTTCGTCCTTTCTCTATGATTTCTGGGGAAAAAGTACCTGACTTGAGTGTCGGAGGGCCTGACCTGGGGACTTTTTCCCTGGTTTTTGGTCTCTAACGGCAAGGGGACTCGTCTGAGTGTGTGCAGAGTGACAGTGTCCTCATCCTGACCATCTCTTGCTATCAACCGCCCGTGTGAACCTTTCCAGAGAGGGGTACCCGGCGCATCTGTAACTTCAACGACTCTCCGTCAACTTTTCGCACAACAAGGTCCGTCTTCATCCGACTCAGCTTCCGGACGGGATCATATTATCTTTTCTATTGAACAGAGATTATGTTTTTAACATATGCAAAAAGACCAAGAATAACAATAATAATATTAAGTTGTAAAGACATAAGGATCCCTTTTGTATTTGACTTTATTTTCTCTTGCAGCAACGGAGAGAACGAATAGCAGAAAGGCTAAGAGCTTTGCAATAATTGGTTCCCAACACAAATAAGGTCAACATTGAAATCTCTGATTCTCTTATATTTGATGCACACTTTGTTACAATAAAAGTATAAATCAGTTTGTCATGCAATCTCAGAAAGTAGAGTCCTAAATTAAATTGAGTTTGCTTGAAGATTAGTATAGTTTATTTTCTATAGTATGTCATCATTCGGAGGGGAACATCACTATGCTGTTTTCCCCCTCTGTTCATTTTAATGCTTTATCTGAATATTGTTTATAGTATTTGCCCTGCAATATATATGCTGAAAGTGATTTTTGTTTTAATTGTTCCATACTTCCACTGTTTTGTTACGTGTCATAATAAAAAAAAAATGCTAAAAGGAAAGTGTCAGTTCACTGTCTTCGTTGAGATTGCTTTAAGTTTAAAATAACTTGTATTTTTTCTGTTCTAGTTAAATATATTATATAAATGACTTTCAGTACAAAAAGGTGTTTGGGCATCTAACTTTTGGCAAAAGATAATGTAGTGATCCACTTAGTCTATTTTGAAAGAGGAATGATATCAGCAGCGACGTTTTACCGCGACACAGCATCGTGACCCTGTTGGCATCCTCCATGGCATCCTCCACTTCAACCCTCTCTCTCCTCGCGATACAGCCTTCGCGTCAAATTTTCGGCCGATCCCCTTCATGCCCTAACTTCAGCCCTTCGGCCGCAGTCTCCAACCTCGCGAAGCCCTCCCATTCTCCACCCTCGCGTTCTCCCTTTCGTTCTCCACCCTCGCGTCAAAATTTTCGTGCCATTCTCCATTCTCCATTCTCCCTTCCATTCTCCACCCTCGCGTTCTCGAAGAGAGGCGCGAAGCCCTAACTTCTGCGGCGACTCAGCCTTCCCTGCAAGTCGAGCAAGCCGACGGCTCGCCTTCTCGAAGATTGCTGCCATTCTCCACCCTCGCGTTCTCGAAGAGAGGCGCGAAGCCCTAACTTCTACGGTGACTCAGCCTTCCCTGCAAGTCGAGCAAGCCGACGGCTCGCCTTCTCGAAGATTGGAGCGAAGCAGCAACCCAGTTCTCCCCCCTCGCGTTCTCGAACAAGGAGTGAAGCATCTTGAGTAACTTCTTCACCCGCAACCATCCCTAACTGCCTCCTTATTCTTCTTCCCTCTCCCTTCGAAGGAATCGAAGCACATCAAGTTATAGCAGCAAGGAGCAGTGACTTTGAGTTTAGGTACATTTTAAGGTAATCAATTTCTTCTCCTTCTTCTTTAATGTTCAAGTTTTAGGTGGGATTAAAATATTTTGACGCAAACTTTCTTTTGTATCCAATCTTATGTCTATTTAACCAATCAATTTGTATACAATTGTTTTCTAAGTTTTTTGGAATCTTAATGGCTGTAGACTTTCATAGTAGTTAGATTTGAACTCAAATTATATTGAGCTATTATTTCTGCTTCCAGTTCATGTTTTTTCATAGAGCTTGGCTTAGCATCTAGCATGATATTCTAAATCATAGCTTATGTCATGTTTGATCTCGTGCCATTCCCCTATTTGTTCGTATAGGTATGGAAAATTCACTTGTTCTTTTGGTCGGTTTTTAATAAATGTAGGTGAAGAAAGTGTAATGGAAGAAGGAAAAATTGATTCCTCTGAGATAAAGGATAAGAATGACCATGTGGATCAAGACCCATCTACATCTAGTGTAAATGAAGTCAAGCTTCCTGAAATTGGAATGACATTTTCATCTGAAGAAGAAGTTTGTATCTTTTATAATTCTTATGCTCAGAATGTTGGTTTTGGTATTTGCAAATTAGGTGGTAGAAATGGAGATGATGGAAAGCAAAAATATTTCTCTATTGGGTGTGCCAAAAATGGTAGGAAAGTATCTCAAGCAAAAAATATTTTATACCCTCGACCTTCTACTAAGACTAATTGCAAAGCTAAGATTAATGTTGCTATCCGAAATGATCAGAACTTTGTGATAACTAGTGTATGCCTTGATCATAATCATATCTTAAGCCCTGGAAAGTCATGACATTTTAGATGTAATAAAGTATTGGATTCAGGTACAAAGAGAAAATTGGTATTAAATGATCAAGCTGGAATAACCTTAAGATAAAGTTTTCAATCTTTTGTAGTTGAGGCTGGAGGCTATGAGAATTTGGCATTTGATGAGAGAAAGTGTAGAAATTATGTTTCAGAAGCTAGAAGGTTGAGGTTAGGGAATTGAGATGCGGAAGCTTTGAGTAATTATTTTTGTCGCATGCAAAGTAGGAACTCAAACTTTTTTTATGTGCTTGATTTAGATGGTGAATCTCGAATAAAAAATATTTTTTGGGCAGATGCAAGATGTAGAGCTGCATATGATTACTTTTCTGATGTCGTGACTTTTGATACAACCTATTTGACTAATAGTTATGACATGCCATTTGCTCCATTTGTTGGGGTGAATCATCATGGTCAATCAATTTTGTTGGGATGTGGATTATTATCAAGCGAAGACTCAACAACTTTCATATGGTTGTTCAAATCTTGGTTGACATGTATGCTTGGACGTGCTCCAAAGGCTATAATTACAGACCAATGTCGTGCCATGACAATTGCAATTCAAGAGGTATTTCTGAATTCTCATCATCGTCTATGTCTTTGGCATATCATGAAGAAACTTCCAGCAAAATTAGGTGGTCATGCTCAATACAAAATGATTAAGAAACAATTGAAGAACATTGTTTATAACTCGCTTACAATTGATGAGTGTGATGAGAATTGGTTGAAAATAATTGAGGAATTTAATTTGGAGAACAATGATTGGTTGAAATCTTTGTATAAAGAACGGAATACATGGATACCTGTATATGTTAAAGATCAGTTTTGGGCAGGTATGTCTACATCTCAAAGAAGTGAAAGTATGAATGCATTTTTTGATGACTACGTCCATTCTAAAACATCCTTGAAGCAATTTGTTGAGCAGTATGATAGTGCTTTGAAGAAAAAAATTGAGAGTGAAAAATATTTGGATTTTGTTTCTTTTAATTCAATCATGCCACTTATTCTTGGTCATCCTATTGAAAGATAATTTCAAAATGCCTACACTAACAACTTATTTAAGTTGTTCCAAGATGAAATAATAGGGTTGATGTTTTGCAATGCCTCTTTGTTGAAAGAAGAAGGGACAACTTTGATATTTGAAGTAGTAGAAACTATGTTGGGAAAAAATGGAGAATCTGTAAGAGAAGTTTCCTTTAGGGTTCATTATACGGAGTTAGATTGCCAATTGAAGTGTGTGTGTCGTTTATTTGAGTTTCAGGGAATCTTATGTAAGCATGTGATCAAAGTATTGATAAGAATGAAGGTGATTGAGGTTCCTAAGAATTACATTATTGACCGATGGCGCAAAGATATTAAGCGTAGGTATCAAAGTATCAGTAACATCTATGATGATTATGGTTGTGGTGGAGAAAGACATCGATATAATATTCTCACTCCATTAATACAAGAGGGTCAACAACTTGGCGCAAAAAATGATGACAATTTTTATGTTTTGGTGGAAATCTTGAAAAACACGAAGGAAAAACTGATTGCAAGTGATCTTGAGCATTCAAGGGTTGAACAACTAGAAAAAGTATCTACATCCGGTGCAAAAATGATACACTCTCCATTAAAAGTAAGATCTCGAGGTCGTCCACCCATAAAGAGGAAACAATCAAAGATTGAACAAATTGTGAAGAAATCAATTGCAAAGGCCCGAAAGAAGGTAAGTGATGCATATAATAGATACCTAAATTAATTGTGTGGTCTTGATTTAGCTAGTTTAAAATTATTTCTATAAATTAATTGTATAGTCTTTGTTGAAATTGTTGTAGGGAGTTGCTGATTCTGATCCAAATAATGTAGGCTTTAGTTACTAGGAGCTGCTAATGTTGCTCGCAATGCTAACTGTGAGTTCCATCTTTATCAGACTTCCTGCTGCATATCAAATTGATTCATATGTTGGTTCTTTTGTTTTTTTTATCAGAGCAGGTTATTGGTGGCTGTGCTTGTATCAGAGCAGGGAGTTGAAATCTGACTTTTTTTCTCAACGTTATTGGTGGTTGTGCTTGTATTTGTTTTCTTCATTTTGTAATCTGAAGTTGAATTGGTGGTCGTGCTTGTATTCTTCACTTTGTAATCTGAAGTTGAATTTGGCTTGTAGCACTTCCCTTTTGGGTTTGAAAATGTATTTATTTCTTCTGGAACATACGTTGGTTTTCTGCTCTGTCAACTCAATCTGGAATGGTGAACCTGTAGATTGTGCATACACGGTCTGGACTATTAAGGTGAGCACGGCTATTGAGGGCATAGTTGCCTATTTGTCGTGCCACTTGAGGACATTTTTCTTTATAAAAATGTTGTTTTGTCAGGTATGTTTGATTACAGATAAGGAAACAAATAAACCAAGAGGATATGGAGAGGATAAGGTACATTTCTTTATTCGTTGAATATATGCATACACATGACATGAAAAGTATGAAATTATTGTTCATTCGGAATTCTGTTTTGAATCTATAATGTTTGTGACATTTATCTATGCGTCAAGCAGCTGATGGAAAGAAGCTTCATTACAGACGAGTTCTTATGGATGATGAACATGGAAAAACTGTGCCAAATTGGAGGCCTCGAAGGTTGGGTGGTGGACTTGGTACAACTAGGACTGGACGTGAAGAATTTACTCAGAATCATTCTGCCAGGTAAATGGATTGTTTTCATATTTCGTACATTCATAGATTTTCTTAACAAATACAGTCAAGTAAATGGACTTGAGCATTATTGCTCTTGTGAAATATTGGGTAACACAACTTGTTGAGCTTTTGAGCAGCAGGTAAGCATCATCCACCAATTGCTTGATAGGATAGATTAAAACTGATTTATATCATCGTTGCAAATCATTAACTAATAAAGATAGTTATTCATTTTAAGATTGTGTGGCCTGCTTGATCCACCTGACTCTGAAATTTTTTGATTGTGAGTCTAGATGAATTTAGTCAATTGCTAGCTCTCTAATTTTGTATTGACAAAAGGATATCACTAACTTTCCCCTAATTTTGTATTGACAAAAGGACTGCTTTTGGCGGTTGAGAAATGGTAGGGGCTGAGGCAGATCCATCTCGTACCGAGCTGCAGAATTGAGTCCGATGACCTACCACAAGGTTTCAACTGCTCAGAGAGGTTCTCCAATTGTTTCTACCTCATCTGGAAGGAGAACAGTCGTGCTCAAAGACTAAGAGACCAAGCTAAAGCAAACTAAGGGCCTCAATTTGGATAGCGAGAAGAACTAGTTCAAGTCACTGCCTGTTCTTCATTTGTGTGCATTTTGCAGTGGAAATCTGCACAAGTTGGGATAAATAGCTAGTTTCTTGTACTGCCCATGGATTATCTGTTGTATTTTATTGTTCTTTGGATTCACATTACGATTAGCAAGGCTTAATGATGATGATTAAGAACACAAGATATTTTCTTCATTCTGCAACCTGAAGTTGAATTGGTTTGTATTTGTTTTCTTCAAGGAATTGGACTTGAAATCTGACTTTTTTTGTGTGTGCCTGCATTTGATTTCCCAAGTATCTGACTCTTGAATGGTTTGGGTCATTTGAGTATTTGTAAGTACTTTTTTTTTTATCTTGTTTAATTTAACAACACAACTTGTTTGTAAACTCTCAACGAAGGCCATTTTGAAGAAGTATGCATTAAGTTGCTTCCTCCTTTCTCAAGTTGCTCACTTCATCACACCTTTCATGTTTGATAGCTTGGATACTCTTCACTCTGCTTTGAATGACCTTCTGCCTCGAGAAATCATAGTGAGAGAAATTAGTCCAGTCCAACCCCAGTTTCATGCTCGTTTCTCTACAACGAGCAAGACATATCACTACAAGATATACAATCATGTGATAATGGATCCTTTTCGGTGTCTTTTTGCCTACCAGAGTGCTTATAAGCTCAATCCAGTTGTCATGAGGGAAGCTGCGGCATATTTTGTTGGAAAGCATGACTTTTCCTCTTTTGCCAATGCAGCACACAATGATTGGCTAGGAAATCTAGTTAAAGAAATTTTTTGTTTCGATATCATTGAAACGGTAATCAATTATGCCCAATGCAAACAATCAACTATTTCCAGGAAGGGAATTTTTTTTTATCTTGTTTAATTTAACTGTAAACAATGCTTGTATTCAAACACTCATTCAAACACTTAGAAACATTTCAATTAAACACTTAGAAATTTCTATTGGAATAGTGTTTAATAATATAAACTAATAAACCAAGTTCATGTCCAAAATTACAAACACTTAGTCAATTACATTACAACACCAACATTACTTAATACTAACTAATCAGATGAACTAACAACACAATCAGGATTACGACTAAGAGAATCAAGTTCACCATCACTATTATCCAAATGAATTTCGGTATATCTATTTTTCCCAAATTATGTTCATGAGAAGCATTATATTCTCTTTCAATTTTGCCAAATGAACCAGTATCAGTCGTCATCCACTTTTGCCATCCATGTTGGGCACATCTGTAATAGTATCTTCCAGGATTCTTGGCTAATCTAGAAACACACACCGATGTTCTTTGACTGCAATCCCTACAAGTTACAGGTTGGAATCTCGTATTGTTGATGCTGCTATAACTTGAAGATGCCATGAAATAACAACCTACTAATCAAAATTTCATTATTAGATTAAAAAAATTATAACATTGATAGATTAAAGTTTACAACATTCAAATAAGGTTCAATATATCTAAACTATCACATTCCATACCACTAAAAGGAACTAATACAACATATAAAGACCAGTAGTAGACTAACAACCATGAAAGATTTACTTTAATAAATCTGAAGGATTTTATATGGAGACTACTAAAGGTTAATTTCATCATTACCTTTCAAACAACCATAGAATCATTTTAAATAAGAATTTTCAAACAAAAATAGAACAAGGCTATACGTTTGACTGACAAGCATAATCAACTTGAAAATCAAATATCATTTTAAGATTCATTCTTGGGTTGAGATTTGGAATGTGTTTGCAAATGTGAAAAATATTGGTCTGATCAAACATTTTAGCTCACATAAGCGTGAGAACTACTTGTGCATTGGTGTCTATCTGATATATGATGTACCACATGCATGTGACCATTTTTGCAAATTCTTGAGTAATATAAATTGTTTTATTCTGCAGGCTGAGGTACTTGTCAAAGCACAGCAGGATATTGGAGAAACATTGGGTGAACTAGGCTTGACATTCGTCAAGATTGCAAAATTTGAAACAAAAAATGCCACTGATTTATCACAGAGAAGAAGAGCTGTTGAAATCAAACAGTTTGTAACTACAGTTCTGAGAACAAGTAGATTCTATCGAGAATTAAATGGACAAACAATCAAACATCTGGTGTTGGTTCATATAAACCTAAAATAAGAATTTTTCATGGTCTGTTTTATAGATCATATCAGTCATACACAACAAGGCTATAGGTTTTCACCAAAAAAATATTCTAAAACCTTGAGAGACTCAGGATGAATGTTGAGGTATTGGGAGACTGAAAATCTTGCAGAGGGGTCAGTTCTTGCTTTCTCCAAATCTATTTGTGTTTTTACTCTAAAATTATAAATAGACATAAATATTCTTGAATTCACTTCATGGGATAGACTTAATGCTTGCCAAATCTAGGTGTGTTGGGCATGAAGATTTTTAGCCACTAAATCTTATTGAAATTGACCATTAACCTGTGGCTTTTGGTGATGTAAATGCTAAAAATAAGTGCTAGACGGGCCTCAATCTCTGCTTCCCCAAAGGGACAGAAGGGGCACATAATAGGAAAAGAGAAGAATTACCAGAGTGAAGTAGTCTAGGGCTCTGGAGCAGTCCCCCTTGGCCTGGAGGTCAGGGGCGCGGTCGAGCAAGCGAATGGCGTTCGATATCCGGAGAGAGAGAGGCGCTCGCGTTCCTCTCGAGAAAAGAGAAAACAGAACACACTCAAGAAGCTTACCAGGGAAGAAGAAGAGGTTGCGGCCGAAGAAGTTACTCAAGAAGCTTCACTCCTTGTTCGAGAACGCGAGGGTGGAGAATGGCAGCAATCTTCGAGAAGGCGAGCCGTCGGCTTGCTCGACTTGCAGGGAAGGTTGAGTCGCCGCAGAAGTTAGGGCTTCGCGCCTCTCTTCGAGAACGCGAGGGTGGAGAATGGAGAATGGAGAATGGCACGAAAATTTTGATGCGAGGGTGGAGAACGAAAGGGAGAACGCGAGGGTGGAGAATGGGAGGGCTTCGCGAGGTTGGAGACTGCGGCCGAAGGGCTGAAGTTAGGGCATGAAGGGGATCGGCCGAAAATTTGACGCGAAGGCTGTATCGCGAGGAGAGAGAGGGCTGAAGTGGAGGATGCCACGGAGGATGCCAACAGGTCGCGATGCTGTGTCGCGGTAAAACGTCGCTGCCGATATCATTCCTCATTTTGAAAAGCCTGACCATGACAATTGTGAACACCTGATTCCTTGGCTATGTACTAAAAGTTTACTTACTATCATATGCAGACTGATAGAACAGCAATGCTTGATGAGATTCTAGACTATGTTAAATTTTTGAGGCTTCAAGTGAAGGTAAATATCTATCATTCCCCATAAAATTAATCCTTCTAGTTGGTTTTATGAAAGAAAATACATTGCTTGCCCTTGAAAAAGATTCTTAGACAATTACCTTACACTCCCTTTTCTTTTAGATTTGTGTACTGGCTCACCAGTTTTGTCCTTCTGAAATAACAAACTTAAGTGTGCTCTTGTGGTTCCAATTGCTTCAAGCATTGTTTACATTTAGGGGTATTTAACAATGCACGGTACTTTGGTATCTCATATTCATCTAAGATCCAAAGAAAAAACACAATGGAGATGGACAACTATATTTTTTTTTTTTCTAAATTGATGACTGACATGGAGATCTTGACATTCATAACTTGATGAAGGTTTAGACTGCATTCCATGGTAACTGATAAGCCCCTATTTTTTCTTGCCATGTTTGTGTCTTGGTGAAGGTTAAGGCCATTTTCAACGATTTAGACTGGGCATATCTCATCCGACCTAGGCACCTTTATACAGGAATGCATTTCTGCAGTACTTTTGCTATTAGGAAGCCACTCTCTCTCCTAAATGGCCTGTGGAACAAGTTATATTTTTTGTTCACTACATCTTTGTTTTATTTTCATAAGCTCGAACTCCTAGTTGCCTCATGATAATTCTTGTGTTCATATAATTACATTCAGAATCACTCTTTTTAAATATATTGATGGTTTGCTCTAAAATGGAAAGTTGGAAAGTTCATTACACAAATGTGTTTATCCACTGAATCATGTTCTAAGCATGAGCAGACTAGGTGGTGCTGGTGCTGTTGCACAGCTGGTAGCTGAAATCCCTGTGCCGGTGGAGGTAAAGTTTCTTGGTAAATTATAGCATGTGGAATAGGGCATGCAAGAACTTCTTTTGTTGCTCTATTGATAGCCTTATTTTGCTTTTTTTTTTTTTTTTCAAATAACTATGACTTACTTGTTAGTAATACATTTTAATATAATACTAATTTTTTAGCGAAACATCTCTTTCAAGTGCTAATGTCTATATTATTTTTCAAGCATAACTAAAGCATGAGTATCCCTTCAATACTAGTTGAGATGCGATTGAAAAATGCTCAAAGTAGATGAATAAACTTTATACTTCGAAGAAATAATTAGAAGTACCATCTAGATACCATAGTGAAAATAACTGCATACGGTGTGTGGTAAGGCACCTGACTCAATCTGATAGTGCACATTCTTTGTACAGTTAGACAAGGGAGAATTACATTTTTAGTCCTGCAAGTTGTACTTTTTCCAATTTTGGTCAAATTATCTACAAATTCATATTCTTAGTGTATTTACTTACATTTTTTTTTCAATTTCGATCATTTTTTGCCCGGAATTCGAATTGATCATCAGTAATTACCTATTTGGTGGCGGTGATGCTCACATGGAAAATGAATTTGGACATTTTTTGCTTTTGGTCGACAAATCGCCTATGTGGCAAATTTTTTAAGTCCACGGCATTAAAATAAATAAGGAACACAAGCAAAAATGCCCAAGTGGGCTTAAAAAATTTACCACATAGGCGATTTGTCCACCAAAAATAAAAACATCCAAATTTATTTTCCATGTCAACATCGCTGTTTTCAGCTAGATAATTACCGATGGTCAATTTGAATTCAAGACAAAAAAGATTGAAATTGGAAAAGAAAAATAGAAGTTAATGTACTAAGAATGTGAATTTGTAGATAATAGGATTAAAATTGAAAAAAGTGTAATTTACGGGACTAAAATGTAATTTTCTAGTTAAACAATGGTAGGCCATACTCCTATAGCAGGTTAAGCAATGGTTCTTTCCTCAGGAATGCAAAATGGAGTTTTGTAGTTGTCATGGAGTGATTGGAATCACTGCAAATCCAGGGCTTCCAAGTTAATTTAAACAACATGAAGAGCGACTATGTTTGTGCTTCTTGAATTGACTTTAATGGTCTGCATACACAGGCATCTGTTTCCTTTGAATTTTCTCATACATATAAATTTGTTGGAGAATTCTCTTTGAATTTTTCAGCTTCTGACTTAACTTCAAAGCACTTTTGTGACAACTGTAATTGGATTTCCATGTTTCTTCAAAATTGGCATGAAGTACGTCGGCCGATAAATCAAATCTTGTAGCGCCTGAGGATGTTGCCTCGGGTTTTGTAGCTGTATTAGAAAGTATGTGTATTAAGACGAATGAGAATTTTTCTTGACATGCAGATGTTTCATAAGCATTATATTCATAATCTAGAGGCACATCAGTATCTGGATACTTTTCTGTTAATACAGCTATTAATTCTTCCCTTGTCATGTCTTCCTTATCAAGATCATTAAAGTTGGGTTCAAGATTTGTTCTTGCTATAGTATAATTAGTAAAATTTAAAGAAATTCTTTCATTGATTAAATTGTGGCTATTTACCTCTTGTGGTTGTAGGGATATATTTACTTGGGTGGGTTTTATTACCCAATCAAGTCCTTAGAGTGTATCAGTAGAATACCTTTGTCTAGGAAGGGTTCTTACTCCATGACTTATTAAATAATCAATGACTCCGTTAATGGAGTATTCAAAGCCAACATTGGGGGTATTAAATAAGCGTCCAACCATACCCCTTGTTATTAATAAATTACCTTTCACCGTTTCGTCATTGATCATATCCTCTCGTAAGAATGGTTATTTGGATGTTTCTGAAGAAGTCTCCACTGGTCATCATCATATCAAGGATTACATAGACCATTTGGCTTCCCCTTGTGAGATCAATTTCCATTGTTACTAGAATTGATTGATCCTCAGGCCATCTGTTGTCTCGAAAGACTATAAGCGCCATAACTCCTTTTCGGTGATGTAATGTTTGAATTCTAACCTGGAGGATGCCAATATGTATATATTGCATTTGACTCCTTTGGAGTTGATTAAAGCTTTTCTCCTGTATAAAAGGTCTATCCAGTTGATTAGAATTTATGACAAGTATAGGTTCTTCTGACCTATGCATATATACTCTCTATGATGTATGTTGTCTCGTCTTGAATGATAAAGGACCTCCGTTGGAACAATTGATGCTCTTTCTTGCAAGGAAGTCTGAAGTTGTATTTGATGGTCAAGTTGTTGCTCAAGCGTATATACTGGGGTGCTTCCTCTAGTTAGTCTTTTGCTCATTTTTCGGACTGCCCTTTGTGCATTATGCAAATGTCTTTGATTTTGTCTGTATTCTCTAATTTGGTCTTCAAATAAAGGGGTCGGGTTCGGAGTTTGCATAGTTTGAGTTCTTGTAGTCATTTGAGCTTATCCTGTTCTTGCTTAAGAATATGATAGGATCTTTAAAAACTAGAAGTTTTCCTAGCTTTTCTTTGGATTTTTCAGTCTGTTGTAAAGAGAGATTTTGGAGTTTTTCAATAAGGTATTCTGGTAAAGGTGCAGGACTTTTATTTGCAAGGAGTTTTCTAAGGTTAGTATGGATGTTTTCAAGAGTTTCTACTATTTGGGTGAGGATCTTAAGTTGGGTGTTATTTTATTTAATAATACAAGCAAGGGAGCTCGAAGAACTTTGGTAATCACTAGGTTTAGCGAAACCTACTGTTGGTGGTTCAATTAGTTCTGTGGCTTAGCTTGTATGGAATCTCTAAAGGTTTGAGTGTTTTGGTTATGATGAAAGAGTTCATATAATGATTGGTTACCAGCTTTTACTTACACAAATGTTTGCTTGGACTTACAGAGGCCTCTTGCCTATTTGCCAAGGTAAAATTTATTCTTTTGTTAAAGCTAGTAACCTCGCTCCGATACCAAGAACGGACGGGACGGAGGGACGATGGGACAAATTGTGCGGACGAATCGTGCGGAGTAGGGGAAACAGTGTTGGATCAAGACACAAGTTAGAAATAACTGAGATAAGAACTTACTTGATGTTGTAGACTCAGCTTACTTTAAACTTAAAGATTTGTTCCCCGAAGAAAAACATTTACAAACTATTACCCAAGTAGAGCTCAAGTATTGCTTGGTTCTCTGCAACGGCTTACATATCCTCCTTATATAGGATTAGAAAGAGGAACCTTGGGTGCTCCTTGGGCCCTATCGACAACTTTAACAAAAGAATAAGTCTTACCTTGGCAAATAGGCAAGAGGCCTCTGTAAGCCCAAGTAAACACTTGTGTGAGTAAAAGCTGGTAACAAATCATTATATGAATTCTTTCATCATAACCAAGAACACCCAAACCTTTAGAGATTCCATATAAGCCACAGAACCAATTGAACCACCAACAGTAGGTTTCGCTAAACCTAGTGATTACCAAAGTTCCTCGAGCTCCCTTGCTTGTATTATTAAATAAAATAACACCCAGCTTCATATCCTCACCTAAATAGTAGAAACTCTTGAAAACATCCATACTGACCTTCGAAAACTCCTTGCAAATAAGAGTCCTGCACCTTTACCAGAAGACCTTATTGAAAAACTCCAAAATCTCTATTTACGACAGACTGAAAAATCCAAAGAAAAGCTAGGAAAACTTATAGTGACTACAAGAACTCAAACTATGCAAACTCCAAACCCGACCCCTTTATTTGAAGACCAAATTAGAGAATACAGACAAAATCAAAGACGTCTGCATAATGCACAAAGGGCAGTTCGAAAAATGAGCAGAAGACTAACTGGAGGAAGCACCCCAGTATATACTCTTGAGCAACAGCTTGACCATCAAGTACAACTTCAGACTTCCTTGCAAGAAAGAGCATCAATTGTTCCAACGGAGGTCCTTTACCATTCTAGACGAGACAACATACATCATAGAGTGTATATGCACAGGTTAGAAGAACCTATACTTGTCATAAATTCTAATCAACTGGACAGACCTTTTATACAGGAGAAAAGCTTTAATCAACTCCAAAGGAGTCAAATGCAATATATACATATTGGCATCCTCCAGGTTAGAATTCAAACATTACATCGCCGAGAAGGAGTTATGGCGCTTATAGTCTTTCGAGACAACAGATGGCTTGAGGATCAATCAATTCTAGTAACAATGGAAATTGATCTCACAAGGGAAGCCAAATGGTCTATGTAATCCTTGATATGATGATGACCAGTGGAGACTTCTTCAGAAACATCCAAATAACCATTCTTACGAGAAGGTATGATCAATGGCGAAACGGTGAAGCCAATTTATTAATAAGGGGTATGGTTGGACGCTTATCTAATACCCCCAACATTGGCTTTGAATACTCCTTTAACGGAGTCATTGATTATTTAATAAGTCATGGAGTAAGAACCCTTCCGAGACGAAGGTATTCTACTGATACACTCTAAGGACTTGATTGAGTAATAAGACCCACCCAAGTAAATATACCCCTACAACCATAAGAGGTAAATAGCCACAATTTAATCAATGAAAGAATTTCTTTAAATTCTACTATTTATACTGTAGCAAGAACAAATCTTGAACCCAACTTTAATGATCTTGATAAGGAAGACATGACAAGGGAAGAATTAATAGCTGTATTAGCAAAAAAAGCATCCAAGTATTGATGTGCCTCTAGATTATGAATATAATGCTTATGAAACATCTACATACCAAGAAGAATGCCCATTCATCTTGGTACACTTATTTTCTAATATAGCTACAAAATCCTCAGGCACGGTAGGATTTGATTTATCGACCAATGCAGATTATGTCATAGAGTCCAGAGGGTGAGCCCTGATATCTACAGGACTAAGTCTGGAAATTCCTTGGGGAACGTATGGCTGAATAGCAACAAATCAAGTGCCGCATGGAAACTTGGCCTTGATGTGGAAGCAGGAGTAATTGATTCTGATTATCGAGGTGAAATAAAAATCTTAGTATTTAATCACTCTGAGAAACAAGTTGTTGTCTTTCAGGGGATGTCTGTTGCACGAATTATTTTTGAAAAAATTATATACCTTGATATTTATATTGCATCCTCTCTTTATGATACAAGAAGAGGCAATCAAGGATTCAGCTCAACAGATGAAGCATCGACATTCCAAGAACAACCGCACACCATCAAACACAAACCAAACTAGGATATTTTTTTGCCAAAAGAAAAACAACTAATCAGGAAGACCTGGGGTTAGATTATGTAGGAGATACAAGCCTAGGGGCTACTGTACTCTAGTCTATAGACCCTACCCTAGAAAATCCTATAGACGAAGATGATGATTTATCTTACATCCAGTATCTTGTAGAACTTTCATTCCAAAAAGTCACTTCAACCATTTGGGATGAATATCTTGATGATGATGAGTGGCTCAATGCATTCGCAGATGGTGGTGGGGATAAAATAACCCAATTACTAGCGGTAGGTCAAGAACTCGAGTACCCTATCCTAAGGGAATTGGCAACGGCAGTACTCCCTGAGCCACAACAAATATATTCTACAAGTACCATGGTATCTCCGTACAGACCTTCGCAAGACACAACCATGGGCGCCTTGGATATCCACTAGCAGTCCAAGAACTAGGGACTTCTCAGCGAATACAATCTACCTTTCATAAAGAAACTAATACTAGGCTACGTGGAGGTGGAGTAAATAATGAACTATGGACGCTCCCCTCTGCCCAACAACAAGGGGGAGCTATCTTTGTAATTCCTGAATAGCTCGGCCTCTTCCATGATATTTTCTCAAGATGGGAGTCAATAATCCTAAATCATGTGGCAACCCAAGGGTTCACTGACTCTAGTGACAAGATAGAATATATAGAAAATCTCTTAGGTGAAATTGAAAAATTAGTCTGGATCCAATGACGCATGATGTATCCTGAGCAATATGTTGCATTAACACAAGCAGGAGAAGGAAGAAGAGGCACTCAGAACATAATTTCCCAAATGCGTCAAGTATTTTCTTCAGAAGAGCCAACACAAGGATCCACCGCAATACAAGATGATGCCTATAGAAGCCTCGAAAAATTATCTTGTGACAACATGAAGAATATTATTTAGTATATGAATGACTATATGAGGTTAGCGTCAAAATCTGGGAGATTATACACAGGGCCAGAATTATCAGAAAACTTTTGGTTAAGATGTCAGGTGACCTTGGAAAAAGAATTAAGGCCGCTTTTGATGAAAAATATGCAGGACTTACAATAGGTGTAATTGTTGCTGCAACCTTAGGTCAAGGTTGACCTGGTTGACCTGACTCGAGTTGTATTTTGATGTTTGACGAGAATAGAAAAGTTCTATTCTGATGTTTGACAAAGAATAGAAGAGTTGTATCTTGATGTTTGACAAGGATATTGGAAAACTTGGGAGGTTGTGGGTGCAACCCTTGGTCAAGGTTGACCTGGTTGACCCGACTTGAGTTGATCTATTTCAAGAAGTCCAAGCAGGGAGCTTGGCACGGGAAAAGTCCAAGTATAGAGACTTGGCACGGAAAAGTCCAAGCAGGGAGCTTGGCATGGGAAAAGTCCAAGCAGGGACTTGGCACGGAGAAGTCCAAGTATGGAAGCCTGGCATGTGGAAGTCGGAGAGGGCTTGGTAGCTCGTTCTCTGGAATGTGGTCAGAGAGGGCTCGGTAGCTCGTTCTCTGGACCTGATGGAGTCGGAGAGGGCTCGGTAGCTCGTTCTCCGGACTATGGTCAGAGAGGGCTCGGTAGCTCGTTCTCTGAACCGGATGTGGAAGTCGGAGAGGGCTCGGTAGCTCGTTCTCTGGACTAGGTCAGAGAGGGCTTGGTAGCTCGTTCTCTGGACTGGACGAAGTCAGAGAGGGCTCGGCAGCTCGTTCTCCGGACTAGGTCAGAGAGGGCTCGGTAGCTCGTTCTCTAGACCAGGAAGGCAGATAGAAAATCCTGGTAAGTAAAGCCAGGTGAAAGTCCTGGTGAGTGAAGCCAGACAGACGGAGAAATCCTGGTGAGTGAAGCCAGGTGAAAACCCTAGTGAGTGAAGCTAGGTGAAAGTCCTGATGAGTGAAGCTGGGCAAGGAAAAATCCAGATGGATCAAGGATGATCGGGCATCTGGTGTTGAGAAGGTCAAGTAGGCCAAGGGAGTGACCGGATACTTGGCACGAAGAGAAAAGTCCAAGTGGGTCAAAGGAATTGACCGGACACTTGGTGGGGAGTCTTAACAGGTCAAGGGAGTGACCGGATGCTAAGCATGATGTACCAACAGGTCAAGGTTGACCAGATGGTGTGGGAAACTTGGGACTTGGTATTGGGAAAAACCAAGCTCTGGATCGATCTGGGGACCGATCCAGTGATACGGCTGATCGGTCTGGTGACCGATCAGTAACCAAACAGAATGCTTCTGTGGATTATCTGATCGGTCTGAAGACCGATCAGGAAGCAAACAGAAGAGAAGAAGGAGAAAGGCTGATCGGTCCAGGGACCGCCAGGCTTAGCCTGATCGGTCCCCAAGACCGATCAGGGACAGTGTGGACCGATCAGGTTGGAGCCTGATCGATCCAGACCTAGCCGTTGTGAGTGACAACGGCTAGATCTCGGTCTTCTGTGTCTTCTTCTGTCTTCACAGGTTTGCAGGTTCAGCTATATAAAGAGTCGAGCGACTCTACAGGACCTTCTTCTTGCTTCTGCAAGTTCTTCCAGGTTCCTTCTGCGAGCTTTGCTGAGCTCATACTTCTTGAAGCTTCGCGTGAGCTTCCCTGCTGCTGGCATCCGTGAAGCTGCTGCTTCATCAACGGACTCCAGACGAGAAGGCAAGCTTGTTTGTTTTACATTCATATTATCTTGTGCTTCTTTGTATTTTGTGTACTTCTATCTTACTGTTGCAAGAGTTATTGTGGCGAGGTTTCTCCACCTAGAAGGAGTTCATATTAGCCGGTTTTCCGGGGTCTCATCCACCGACGGATTGATAGGCTTCGTCCACCGTACGGACACGCCGAGGAGTAGGAGTATCATCTCCGAACCTCGTTACATCGCTGCGTCTAAGGTTTGATCTTCTCGTTCTCGTTTCTATTATTTTATTTCCGCTGCGCTAACCAAATTCGTAGGAAGAAACGAAAAATTGGGGTCGGCTATTTTCACCCCCCCTCTCTAGCCGCATCCGAAGGTCCTAACAAGTGGTATCAGAGCAAGGTTGCTCTTCGTCAGATTAACACCCAAGGGAGCACAAGCTAGAGAATGGATGGACTTGGAGAAGACGTCATGATTCCACCCTTCTACGATCGCGACGACTTCGCGTTTTGGAAGGTAAGAATGAAGTACTTTCTTATGACTAACTTAGTTAATTGGAATTGTGTACAAGTAGGTTTTGTTCCTCCAAGGGATTGAGAAGGAGAAATTCTTGAGAAGAAGAGGTGGACGAAGGAACAAATCCACCAATCCGTAATCAATGACGAGGTAATGAAAAATTTTGAATTCTCATTACCTAACGATATCTTGTGTAAGATAGGTGGTTACAACAATGCCAAGGAATTGTGGAACAACTTGGCCAAGCTCCATGAGGGAAGCTCCAATTCAAGTCATGACGAGGAGTCAAGTGAGTCAAGTAGCTCACTTCATGGAGGTAAGGAATTAGAAGTTGAGGGCTACTCAACATCTAAGGAAGAGGAGGAGGAGAGTTCTTCTTCAAGATTGGAGCAAGAAGAAGAAGCCTCTACTTCCGGAAGGGATGAAGAAGAAAGCATACAACCATCCTCAACCCTAGGTAACTCAAGCAATTTACTTTCAAGTAAATTACATATAATGTGCTTTGAGTGTAGGGAATTTGGGCATTACAAGAGTAAATGTCCAAGGAGGATTAGGAAGACTCCACCGGCGCCAAAGGTCAAGAAAGCCGAAGTCCCGATACGCAAGGGTAAGGAGCACGTGGTGTGCTTCCAATGCAAGCGAAGGGGACACTATAGGAGCCAATGTCCGAGGGGGAGGCAATCTCACAAGGACAAGAGACCGAGCACGTCTATAGGGGGAGCTAAGGCAAACCCTAAGGTAATCTCTAAGGCACATTCTTGCAATTCTAGTAGGATGCATGCTAGTAGCCTTATTGCTATTGTCAATAATAATAAGCATGATAACTATAGTAACCGATACACGTGCTTAGGTGCCAAAGATGTTAGCCTAGATAAGGACAATACTAGGAAAACCAACCCTAGAATTAACTCATCTAAGGTTAAGGAAAACCTAGGTAGGAATCCCAAAACAACTAGACATATGCCTAGGCATACCTCAAAGAAAAATGACAAATTAAAACTTGAGGTATTAGAAAAGGAAAATCAAGTCTTGAGGTCAAGACTTGACACCTTAGAAAAGACCCTTAAGAATTTGGAGAAGTCAACTCTAGGGTCTAAGGGTCAAAAGCAAAAGCCCAAGGACATGAGAGGTTTGAGTCACAAACCTAAGTCTCAAGTGGTCAAGCCCACTTATCATAATGTTCCATTCGATTATGGAACAAGACCTAGGGCTAGGAAGACCATCACCAAGGTCACAAGGGGAGTCACCCCTAGAGTTGATCTTGATGAGTCCCAAATGGCCAAGGCTTTAAAGCCTAAGAGGGTCATTAGGAGGGTTGCTAGGGAAGTCATCCCTAGTGAATATTTAGTGAACCCAATGAGCTCAAATAGGTATTGGGTTCCTAAGAGCATGATTCCATCACGCTAGATGGATTAGAGTGTGCCAACCTTAATTGAATAGGTAGTTAATCTATTCATGACAAAAGGTGGCACTTTAGGAATTTTCAAGGTGTAATCAAGCCTTGAAGATGAAATTAAAAGTTATTCCTAAGGTGATTAGGATGTGACAATCATATTTGAGGAATTCTCTAGGGTCAATCTAATTAGCACATAGTGATCTAAAAATCTTTAGTATATGATTTTAGGTCTATTACACTTAGGAATATGAAATTTATGGAAAAATGATCAAAATTATCAAAAATGACAACTAAGGCTAGAATTAGGTATTTTTTTATACCTTTATATATTATTTGCCATGTATTGTTTGCCATATGGCATGTCATGACATCATATTTAATTTATTATCATTTGAAATGTCATGATAATACTTAGGTTAGCTATATGTCATGCTTTATTTAAGTTTCATACTTTATGACATGACATCATGACATTGGCACATGTTTTCACTTATGATATTATTGTATGCCATGTCATCATCTTTTGCATTTATAATCAATTAATTTGATTTAAGGACAAAAACACAATTTGATATGGAGATCAAATTGTTGTTTAGAAAATGCATGAGAACTTAGCCTAAGATGACCTAAACCCATATCTCACATCAAAATTGACTTGGATGTGTTTGATACACCTTAGATGTGTGTGAGATATTAGGATCATGAGTTAGGATCAAGGTGCATAGTTCTTGTACCTAGATGAGCCTAATTCGAAATTGAGGATCATAGGGAAAGCTTGTGTACAAGTCATGTACATTTAGCCCTAAGATTGTGGTCCTAAATTAAATGGTTTAAAATCATTTCAAAGTTGATTTGAGAAACCTTGATGAAGCTTTTCTAGTGATAGCATTCATCATTGAGTAAGTTGATACAAAGATTAATTAACTTTGAGTTATTTCAAAATCTTTTGAACTTTGTATCAAGATTTGAAAATGGAAGTTATTTTCATAGAAAACTATTTTTTCTTGATAGTATATGTTATGAGGAATGTATCCTCAAAGTTTTACAATTTTTGGAATTTTCTGGAATTTTCTAAGAGTTTCTGAATTTCGGGAGGAAAATCAGAAATTCTGATATCAGTCTTGTGGACCGATCAGAGAGGATTCTGATCGGTCCAGGAGAGTGTGGATCGGTCTGGTGACCGATCCAGTGAAGGCTGATCGGTCTGGTGACCGATCAGAGCGTGCCAAATGCTGATTTTTCGACTGTTGACTGAAATTTCAGCTATGGAAGTTGGTGGTTTAGATTTCTAAAGGTTTGAAACTCTCCAAGACATTGTTGGTGCAATGGTCAAGGGGGAGTTGACCTTTAGGGGGAGTTTTTACTCCTAAAGACTTGAGTGATATGGGATTATCACTAAGTTAATTGTTGACCTTAGTATCAAGGGGGAAATTAAGAGTTTCAATGAAAGGTATGGGACTCTCATTAGGAAGAAACTCTTGACCTTGATTCACTCTTTTTGATGTGTGTCAAAAAGGGGGAGAATGGGAGAATGTCCAAAGAATGTTCAAGGAAGAACATTGGAAAACCTAAGTTAGGTTATCGGTTTAACCTAACTTGATTATGGTTTTGTCAAACATCAAAAAGGGGGAGATTGTTGGTGTAACCTTAGGTCAAGGTTGACCTGGTTGACCTGACTCGAGTTGACCTGACTCGAGTTGTATTTTGATGTTTGACGAGAATAGAAAAGTTCTATTCTGATGTTTGACAAAGAATAGAAGAGTTGTATCTTGATGTTTGACAAGGATATTGGAAAACTTGGGAGGTTGTGGGTGAAACCCTTGGTCAAGGTTGACCTGGTTGACCCGACTTGAGTTGATCTATTTCAAGAAGTCCAAGCAGGGAGCTTGGCACGGGAAAAGTCCAAGTATAGAGACTTGGCACGGAAAAGTCCAAGCAGGGAGCTTGGCATGGGAAAAGTCCAAGCAGGGACTTGGCACGGAGAAGTCCAAGTATGGAAGCCTGGCATGTGGAAGTCAGAGAGGGCTTGGTAGCTCATTCTCTGGAATGTGGTCAGAGAGGGCTCGGTAGCTCGTTCTCTGGACCTGATGGAGTCGGAGAGGGCTCGGTAGCTCGTTCTCCGGACTATGGTCAGAGAGGGCTCGGTAGCTCGTTCTCTGAACCGGATGTGGAAGTCGGAGAGGGCTCGATAGCTCGTTCTCTGGACTAGGTCAGAGAGGGCTTGGTAGCTCGTTCTCTGGACCGGACGAAGTCAGAGAGGGCTCGGCAGCTCGTTCTCTGGACTAGGTCAGAGAGGGCTCGGTAGCTCGTTCTCTAGACTAGGAAGGCAGATAGAAAATCCTGGTAAGTGAAGCCAGGTGAAAGTCCTGGTGAGTGAAGCCAGGCAGACGGAGAAATCCTGGTGAGTGAAGCCAGGTGAAAACCCTAGTGAGTGAAGCTAGGTGAAAGTCCTGGTGAGTGAAGCCGGGCAAGGAAAAATCCAGATGGATCAAGGATGATCGGGCATCTGGTGTTGAGAAGGTCAAGTAGGCCAAGGGAGTGACCGGATACTTGGCACGAAGAGAAAAGTCCAAGTGGGTCAAAGGGATTGACCGGACACTTGGTGGGGAGTCTTAACAGGTCAAGGGAGTGACCGGATGCTAAGCATGATGTACCAACAGGTCAAGGTTGACCAGATGGTGTGGGAAACTTGGGACTTGGTATTGGGAAAAACCAAGCTCTGGATCGATCTGGGGACCGATCCAGTGATACGGCTGATCGGTCTGGTGACCGATCAGTAACCAAACAGAATGCTTCTGTGGATTATCTGATCGGTCTGAAGACCGATCAGGAAGCAAACAGAAGAGAAGAAGGAGAAAGGCTGATCGGTCTTGGGGACCGATCAGACTCCTCTTGGACCGATCAGGACATAGCCTGATCGGTCCAGGCTTAGCCTGATCGGTCCCCAAGACCGATCAGGTTGGAGCCTGATCGATCCAGACCTAGCCGTTGTGAGTGACAACGGCTAGATCTCGGTCCTCTGTGTCTTCTTCTGTCTTCACAGGTTTGCAGGTTCAGCTATATAAAGAGTCGAGCGACTCTACAGGACCTTCTTCTTGCTTCTGCAAGTTCTTTCAGGTTCCTTCTGCGAGCTTTGCTGAGCTCATACTTCTTGAAGCTTCGCGTGAGCTTCCCTGCTGCTGGCATCCGTGAAGCTGCTGCTTCATCAACGGACTCCAGACGAGAAGGCAAGCTTGTTTGTTTTACATTCATATTATCTTATGCTTCTTTGTATTTTGTGTACTTCTATCTTACTGTTGCAAGAGTTATTGTGGCGAGGTTTCTCCACCTAGAAGGAGTTCATATTAGCCGGTTTTCCGGGGTCTCATCCACCGACGGATTGATAGGCTTCGTCCACCTTACGGACACGCCGAGGAGTAGGAGTATCATCTCCGAACCTCGTTACATCGCTGCGTCTAAGGTTTGATCTTCTCGTTCTCGTTTCTATTATTTTATTTCCGCTGCGCTAACCAAATTCGTAGGAAGAAACGAAGAATTGGGGTCGGCTATTTTCACCCCCCCCCCCTCTCTAGCCGCATCCGAAGGTCCTAACAGTAATCCCCAGTGTTTTATTTGCTTACAAATTTCTGGAGCAAGAATACAGAAATGCTGAGTTCAAGAGATCACTGAAGGATTTATCTTTTTGTAGTCAAATTTCTATACCCGGATATTACAAGGGACAAGGGCAGAGGAAATATAGTGTACGAAGAAGTCGTAGCTACAAATGTAAGCCCCATGATACACTTGCTTGCATAAAAAAGAGGAAACATCTTTTGAAAAATAAGAAATGCAAATGTTATTTATACGGCCAAGAGGTTCATTTTTCCAGGGAATGTCTCAATGACAAAAGAAGTTCAAAAAGAGTAGTCAAGTTTGAGCAACTCGAAATCCCTGATGACTCGAAATCCCATGATACATATATCTTGTCCGTTCAAGAATGAGAGGAGCAAAGCGATGCTATATTTAGCATCTCTGAAGGGGAAGAGGATAATAGTGATCTCATCAGGTCTGTCCAAACTTTAACTATAAAGAAAATATTTATATGTTAGGATAGGTTGACGGTGGCTACCGGCAAAGAATAAAAGTTACAGATGAGCAATTCCAATGCCAACCTGACTGGCAGTCTAATGAAGATATCTTCCCGCCACAACTAATGAAATGCACAGGGTGCAAGAGGGAAACTATTAAGCGAGTGAGAATTCATTGCCCCAGATGCCTTGTTACCTCGTGTAACTTATGCAGACCATAATATTTTAACAAAAAGATACCTATAGCACCAGCTTCTTCAACTCCATTCTTTCTTAACCGTTTACTACAGAAATAGCAAAAATATATTCTCTGGTGTGAGGTAGAAATCAAAAGACTTCAAGACGAGGTCGCATTGTATAAATGACTTCTAATGGAGAAAGAGCTTGAAAAAGACTTTATTACCCTGAATAAAGAGAAAAGCTTTGAAGATGAACAAGAAGCAACAAATATGCTGTACACAAAAAGAACTGAAAAAATATCAACAGCAAAAGGACAAGGCCCATGCCTTGTTAAAAATATGTTTTACAATCTCTAAGTAGAGATATATATCCCGAGAATTCCCAAATTTCTATTACGGGCTATATTGGACACAAGAGCAACAGCCTGTTGTGTTTACCAGAGGTCAGTACCTGAAATGGCTCTTGAAGAAAATACATTTATAGTCCATTTTAGTGGTATAAATTCTCAACAAACGACAAAGCTCAAGATGAAACAAGGGCGAATGATAATAGGGGATAATAATTTCAGGATCCCCTATACATATAGTTTTCCAATGACATTAGGAGACAAGATCCTGATGATTATAGGCTGTAATTTCATACGAGCCATGAACGACGGAGTTTGTATAGAAGGTAATGTAGTTACCTTTTATAAAAATTTAACTGTTATAAATACACTCCCCACGACTAATACTGTAGCAGCAATTGAAGAAGATGAGTATATTCAAATCAAAGAAATTATTTCTTATTCGATTGGAAATTCCTCTAAAAATTTTACAGAATAGTTTGGGCATTACTTAAAGAGTTAAAAGACCAAGGTTTTATTGGAGAAAACCCCATTCAGATGGTCCAAGAACAAAATCCTATATTATCTGGATATTAAAAATCTGGATTTTATCATCAAAGACAGGTCGTTAATGCATCTTACACCCAAGCAAAAGGAAGTATTTTCAAAGCATATACAACCACTATTAAAGTTTGGAGTAATCCAACCAAGTACAAGTAGGCATCGGACCACTGCCATCATATTCAATTCAGGAACAACAGTAGATCCTGAGACAGGAATGGAACAAAAGGAAAAGAACGAATGGTATCAATTATAAGAGGCTAAATGATCTTACAAACAAAGATCAATACAGCTTACCAGGTATAGACACTATATTTCAAAAGGTAAGCCGCAATTCCATTTACTCTAAATTTGACTTAAAAAGCGGATTTCACCAAGTGGCAATGCACCCAGAATCCATCGAAAGGACTGCCTTCTGGATACCTGATGGGTTATATGAATGACTTGTTATGTCATTCGGGCTAAAAAATACACCCGCAATATTCCAGAGGAAGATGGACAATTGTTTCAAGGGGACAGGTGATTTTATCGCTATTTATATTGATGATATCTTCGTCTTCTACAGGAATGAAGAAGAGCACTCAAAGCATCTCTGAATTATGCTTAATATATGCCAACAACATGGACTTATTTTAAGCCTAACCAAGATGAAGATTGCTGTTCCCGAAATAGAATTCCTAGGTGCAGTGCCATTCAGGCTAAAAAATACACCCGCAATATTCCAGAGGAAGATGGACAATTGTTTCAAGGGGACAAGTGATTTTATCGCTGTTTATATTGATGATATCTTAGTCTTCTCTAGGAATGAAGAAGAGCACTCAAAGCATCTCTGAATTATGCTTAATATATGCCAACAACATGGACTTATTTTAAGCCCAACCAAGATGAAGATTGTTGTTCCCGAAATAGAATTCCTAGGTGCAGTGCTAGGAAATCGAAAAATTAAGTTACAACCTCACATTATTACAATAATCACATATTTCAAGGAAGAAGATTTAATGACAAAACAAGGGATGCGTTCCTGGTTGGGTATTCTTAATTATGTCAGAAACTACATCCCTAATCTCGGAAAACTATTAAGTCCTCTCTACACAAAGACCAGCCCCACTGGTGACAAAAGGATGAATTTTCAGGATTGGTCTTTAGTAAAGAAAATCAAAGAAATCGTCAAACAACTGTCAGATTTAGAAGTGCCTCCTGAAGATTGTTTTATAATACTTGAAGTAGACGGATGCCTTGAAGGATGGGGAGGCGTATGCAAATGGAAAAGGTGTAAATATGACCCTAGAACCTCAGAAAAGGTGTGCGCATACGCAAGTGACAAATACTCTCCTATTAGATCTACCATTGATGTAGAGATATATGCAGCCATGAACTCCCTCGAAGCTCTCAATATATTATTTAGATAAGAAGGAGATGATTATTAGAACTGATTGTCAGATGATCATAAGCTTTTTCAGGAAAACTACTACAAATAATTCTTCTAGGGTTCGGTGGCTCGCCTTCACAGACTATATTACTGGAACTGACATTTCCATCCAGTTCGAGCATATAGAAGGCTGAGATAATCAATTAGTAGATTCACTGTCAAGACTAATAGATTATCTCTTAATTTTAGAATGGTCAGCATAGATTTCGGAGGACTGGTGCTAGTACCACAAGCATTGGAGGAATTCCAACAAAAGCCAGCAGGGAGGCCCAGCAAGAAATGATCAAGATACTCGACAACCTCTCATAAAGACAATACCCAATCACCCTCGAGGATGATCAAGCCATCAGGGAACAACTCCACCGATTACAAAGACAAGTAGTTGTTCAAACCACAAATGCCCTTTAACAATTACGGATCATCCATTCACTCAAGCTACGGGAATGCAAAAGTCTAAGTACCAAGGATAATTAGTGGTCCGATTGGACCCCAACCACTTCGCAAGTGGACCACACCAACTTGCGCTGGCAGCAAACTTTCTTAATGATGCTGTTAGAAGGATGGATAACTTCAAAGTGTGAACGTGGTGGACCCTTACCACTACGACCCCTAGTAGTAGCAATACCTAATGACCAGCTGTAAAGGTGGTGCAATAATATGAGCATCTAATAATGCTCTAGCCGTAAAGAGAGCACCGAATAACTTTTGTGTGTCGTGTTGTATAGTACATAAGATTCTTCTTATCAAGATAAAAAATAGAACCTATCGATGGGATTCAAGGAGCACCCGAGTTTCCTCTTTCTAATCCTATATAAGGAGGATATGTAAGCCATTGCAGAAAATCAAGTAATACTTGAGCTCTACTTTGGAAATAGTTTGTAAACCCTTCCCTTCGGGAAACAAATCTTTAAGTTTGAAGTAAGCTGAGTCTGTAACATCAAGTACGTTCTTATCTCAGTTATTTTTAACTTGTGTCTTGATCCAACACTCTTTCCCCTACTCCGCATGATTCGTCCCTCCGTCCTATCCGTCCTTGCTGATCCTGTATGTCTTGCGACTGCTAGATGTTCACATCACATATGCTCACCCTACATTTTGTCAAAAGTGTATTATCGCACAGACGGCCGACTTAGTAGACTCCACCCAAGTACATAATTTTTTCATGTGTTTTTGAATGGCAAGAGGCTACCAAATAGATCTGCCCTTCTAGTGGATTACTGTAATGCACTAACAGGATACTTTTGGCTGGCGCGTGCTAATCAAAGCTAAATTGATAGTCTGGACTTACACACTATGCATAAGAATTGAAAGCAAGTTGACAACGTCATATATATATATATATATATATATATAATGTTTTATATGAAATGATAGTTTCATATAAACAGCTGATTTAAATATAGGATTTTAAAAACAGAAGATGCAGAAAGCTGGGTGAAAGACTAATAGAACACAGCCAAAAGGCAAAAGCTGAGGTAAGAACGCAAATCCACTACAATGATAAATACATATCAGAATAGTAAGAATGTATCAGCAACTATTACCATGATAACTGATGCGGTGATGAGGGGTCCCTTTTCATGTCACGATGGAGGTCAGCGAAGAGACAGTCGACGGACGGAGGGTCTTGGCCAGTCAGGTGGGATATAGCCCGACCGGGAGTTAAGCATTGACCCATCGTTCCTAGCATAGAGTGGTCAAACTGACGCTCAATGGACTCGCAGAAGTCGAGCTGAGCGGCTCTTGCCCTCGGCGCAACGACGGACGATATTGATCAAGGCCAATTGGTCGAGTGGCTCTCTTGCTCGGTGCAAGGCTCTCGGCCGAGCGGCCATCCCGCTCAGTCCGCAACGGATGACACTACAGGGGACTCTCAGCCGAGCGGCCATTCCGTTCGGCCAAGCAACAAATATAGCAGGATATCCTTCGACATCCTTTTAGGAGTTAGTGTCGTCGATGGGCGGCATAATCAGACAAAAGATCATATGGCGGAAGCTTCCACTGTCACTTCAGAGATATGCTCTGCTCGTTAAGGTATTGTGTCAGGGACATTTTACTGGCACGTCTCTTCAGAGAAAGCGTGGGACAGTGTGCTCGCTTTAAGAAGCGTGCACACACGCTACAGGAGCCCTATATAAAGGGGGATCCATGTATCGGCGGAGGTATGCTTTTCTCACGATCTCTACAGTTGCGCTACAGTTCCCTTTTCTTCTTGCTTCGCCGGAGATTAACTTGAGCATTAGAGGGTCATCGTCGGAGACCCCTTTCCTGGATCTGACACTGCTTGTGTTGCAGGCAGGAGCGAAGTCCCTCGGAGGTCAGCAGGAGCACCACATCCTTAGCATCTACCTCCTCGACTTTCAAACAGGATTATATTTAGTATCGTCTGTGGAAAAGTAACTTGAATCTGAGCCGAGGAAATGGAAGACGCTGGACGGCTAATCTCCGTGACGCTCACGCAAGACAAGAGGAGTTGGAGATGTTCGTGCAAGTACAAGTAGCAAAAATGATGGAGTAGTAACAACAACAGGCGATAGTCGATCGGCCTGCGATCTCGGCGGTTGATCGACGAGCGGGGCAAGAAGACCGAGTGGAACAATTCTCTGTATGGGGCAGAATCGAAGGCCGACTGGCACCCAAGGGGAAGTACCACCCGCGTCGTTCTCCTTCCATTGGGCTCTGTTCTAGACCCCCTCGGAGATAGCCCAAGCGCATTAGGAGCGGGGATCATCTTCTGACGATGCACCCGTTCGGGACGCGCGGAAAAGAAAAGCACCCCGAAGCGCCACGTCTCCCGAATGGATCAACAGCAGTTTTCAGAGGAGATCCTACAAGACCCTCTGCCTCGGCACTACATCCCGTTGGTGATTGAGACGTACAACGGGACGACCGACCCAGATGATCATCTGGATTGGTTCGATAACGAAGCCACGCTGTACCAGTACACGGACGGAGTAAAATGCAGAATCTTTCTCACTATTCTATCCGGATCGATGCGACGATGGTTTAGAATGCTGTCGGACGGCTCGATACGAAGTTTTGAAGACTTCCGAGTCGCCTTCTGGCACCATTTCGCCAGCAGCCAATGCTACCAGAGGACAAGTAGTGTCAGCCTCTTCGTCCTGAAACGAGGGCCCAAGGAAGCGCTCCAAGCGTATATCCAGCGCTTCAACCAGGTGGTCATGGATATCCTCTCGGTCTCGTCCGAGACCATGATGAATGCCTTCATCCAGGGGTTCACTGAAGGGGACTTCTTTCGGTCGCTCATACGGAAGTCATCCTGGGAGTTCGACCACATGTTGAAAAATGTCAACAAATACATCAACGTGGAAGAAGCCCAAGCAATCAGAAGGAAGGAGGCGCCGACCGAGCATTTGACGCCGACTGAGCGTCGATCGACTAGCTGTCATGTGCTGCCCAAAGGACCAAGGGCTGAAAGAGCACGACTACATCAAGAGATCAGAGCACACATCGTACAGCACGTGGCGTCTGGTCGACCCAAGGCGTCCAAAGGTAAGGTATGGACGCCTATGTTTTGTTCGTTCCACCAATCGGCAACGCACAACACACGGGACTGTCGAGGACTGACGTCGATCGTCAGCTGACAAGCCTTCAGGGGATATCACCGTCTCTCTTAATCTCTTGATCGTCGGGATCACCACCTCTCGATCGAGCGACGAGAAGAGAGAAGGGAGCCCGAACGCCATCACCATCAGTGGAGGGAGGAAATTGATCCTTCTAGGATTCAGGGCAAGCGAAATAGGCCGCCCGCCCGGGAAGAGGAAAACAGAAACAACGCTTCCTGGGGAGAGATAGGCATGATTGTTGAAGGGTCGACCGACGGACACTCCAACCGGGCCAGAAAATTATACGCTCAGCGGTTGGAGATTCACGTCGTCGAGTGCAACAAGGACGCCTTGGCCTCAGATAAGTTTTGGCCCTAGTGATTTGGAAGAGGTCGAAATCCCTCATAATGATGCTTTGATCATCTGAGCGGTGATTGCTAACTACACCATTCACCGGACCTTCGTCGACATAGGAAGTTCGGTGAACATTATTTTTAAAAAGGCATTCGACCAGCTGCAGATCGATCGCAGTGAGCTGCTGCCCATGGCGACCTCGCTTTATGGATTCACTAGCAATGAAGTCTTGTCGATCGGTCAGGCAAGATTGGCCATCTCGCTGGGAGAGGAGTCATTGAGGAGGACCCGAACTACCAACTTCATAGTTGTGGACGTACCATCAGCCTACAACGTTATCTTAGGCCGACCGACCCTCAACGAATTTTGGGTAGTAGTATCCACTTACTGTCAGAAGATAAAGTTCCCAGTAGATGACCAGGTGGGCGAGGTCAAGAGCGACTAACTAGCCGCTCGGCGATGCTACGTGGAGATGGTCAAGGCCGAGGCTAAAGTAGCACGGAAGGCTCCACGGTTAGAGGTAAATGCTATTATCAAGAAACCTCCTACCTTGGTATATGAAGAAAAGGAAGAGGTGTAGATCCACCCAAGCCGATCGGAAGCCACGACTTTTGTGGCTGTTGATTTGGAGGAGTGCCTGTCTCAGGGAAAATCATGATGTGTTTGCTTGGTCGACACATGTGCTGCCCGGCATATGAGGAGTGCCTGTCTCAGGGAAAACCATGATGTGTTTGCTTGGTCGACACATGTGCTGCCCGGCATATCCCCAAGCGTGGCCCAGCATGAGTTGCATGTCCGACCGGTCGCTCGATCGATCAAGCAAAGAAAAAGAGATTTCAGCGCGGAGCAGAACGTGATCATCCTGGCGGAGATAGAAAAGCTATTGGAGGCTGGCCACATCAGGGAAGTCCAATTCCCGAGCTGGCTCGCCAATGTGGTGTTAACCTCTAAGCCGGGCAACAAATAGTGGGTCTGCATCGATTTCCGTGATTTAAATAAGGCATGCCCGAAAGATTTCTATTCACTGCTTAGGATAGATCAACTATTGGACTCGACAGCAGGCTGCAAGCTGATCTGCATGCTCGACACATATCAAGGATATCATTAAGTGTCGCTCGCCCGAGAGGACCAAGAGAAGGTTAGCTTCATCATGGTCGACGGAACATATTGCTACTACGTCATGTCGTTTGGACTGAAGAACGTTGGAGCCACCTACCAAAGGCTAATGAATAAGGTGTTCCAACGGCAGATCGGTCGTAATATGGAGGTATACGTCGATGACATACTCATCAAATCCCTCCGAGTGGTCGACCTATGCACAGATATCAATGAAACTTGCCGAACGTTAAGAGCATACGGGATCAAGCTGAACTCGAGCAAGTGTTTGTTCGGCACAAGAAGTGGTCGCTTCCTAGGCTACATTGTCATCGAACGGGGCATCGAAGCCAACTCCAGCAAGGTCCACGCTTTGCAGAACATGCCTCCACCTCGAAATTTGAAGGAAGCTCAGAGGCTGATTGGTCAGATCACGACATTGTCCAGGTTCATATCCAAGTCATCCGATCGGAACCTGTCATTTTTCAAGATACTGCGCCGAGCCACAAAATTCCAATTGGACGCCAGTGTGATCGAGCGCTGGAGGTGCTGAAGGCGTATCTGAGCTCACTATCTATGTCAGCCAAACTAGTTGTGGGTGAGCTGCTCTAGATATATTTGTCGTCCAATGAACATGTCGTTGGGTCGGCTTTAGTCAGGCAGAACGACCAATATCAGTAATCTGTATATTTTCTGACTCATATATTGAAGGACGCTGAATCTTGCTACATCGGTCTCGAAAAATTAGCCTTTGCACTGGTACTCGCCGCGTGTAGACTTCGCTCGTACTTCCTAGCGCACTCAATAATAGTGATGACTAACAACGCTCTGGGAAGAGTTCTCAATCCAGAAGCGTCCGGACGGCTAATCAAGTGGACGACCGAACTTAGTGAGTTCGACATCCAATATCAATCCCACGCGGCAATCAAAGATCAAACATTAGAAGGTTTTGTTATAAAAGTTTAGAGTAATGAGCTGTCAGCTACATGGAAAATATGTGTAGATGGTTCGTCCACTCGGCAGGGCAGCGGGATCAGCTTAATCCTCATCTCACCTAGGGAAGATCGAATGCAACTGTCAGTCCGGCTGGACTACCGAGTTACCAACAACGAAGCAGAATATGAGACATTGATAGCTGGCCTGCAAGCAGCTTGACACATGGGAGCAGATAAAGTTCTTATCCACTTGGACTCCCAGCTTGTCGCCCAGCAACTATCTGGGACCTTTGAAATAAGTAGCACACGGCTGAGGTTCTATGCAGAGACTTTTGAAAAGCTAAAGGCTAATTTCCAAGAAGTGGTTATATAGAAGATCCCCGATCCGAGAACCAAGCGACGAATGAGCTTGCCAAGCTGGCCAGTTCGTTAACGCCGATCGTTATAGGTCAGTCAATCTAGCAAGTTTCACTTAGGGTTGTAAATGAACTAAGCGTTTGTGAACAAGCTTGGTGTTCGGCTTGGTAAACGCTTGTTTATGTTCGTTCAATATACATAAGATTAATTAAATAAACAAGCTTGAATTGCTCGTTAAACTAAACAAGCTTGAACACATATGTGTTCAGCTCGTTAACGTTCGTGAACAATGTTCGTGAATAACGTTCGTGAGCAATCGCTACAAAAAAATAAACCTTTAGAAGCGGTTTTACGACACCTATAGCAACGGTTTTCACCCACTGCTAAATCTATTGCACCGGTTTAAAACCGTGCGGATGTTGGCGACGCTAAAGCCAACAGATGCGGTAAAACTAACCGGTGGTTCATGACTAAGAGCCGATTCTGATGGGTACCTATAGAAGCGGTTAATGACCGATCCTGATACATACCTATAGAAGCGGTTAATGACGGATCCTGATGGATATCTATAGAAGTGGTTAATGACCGATCCTGATGGATACCTATAGAAGTGGTTAATGACCGATCCTGATGCATACCTATAGAAGTGGTTAATGACCGCCTCTATAGAATTTTTCAATCTAGAAAACTGCCCTTTAGAACGGTTATAACCGATTCTAGAGGTCTAGTTATAGGAACAGTTAAAACCGCTGCTATTATTGAATTACCAATTTTATAAAAAAAAAATCCTATTTTCTATTATACCGGTAGAATTCCAAATTAAATGCTCAAATTAAATCAATTGACAATATTCATATTTCATTTTACAAACCTAATTTATTTTTATAACACATAAATATAAATTGGATTACCAAATCAACACATACAATTTTGTATTTCATTTCAAAATATTCATAGCATATAACATTTAACTCCACACTATAACACAAACACAATATTTTCTTCAATCTCCAAAATATATACAACCTTCAATAATAAGTTTTCTCCACAAAAAAAACATCAAAAGGCATGTGCTCCAAACGACAAAAGACATGTGCTTCAAGCGACAAAAGACATTTGCTCCAACCTTCAATAACAACCTTCAATAAAACCACCAAATTATATTCTATCAACATATATCAATATATAATGAAAAAAATATTTAACAAAAGCTTGTACCAAATTAAAAAAGTGCTCCTCCCCAACTACAACACCAGCCACAACTTCCACAGAACAAAAGGAAATGAACCCCATCAAAGAAAATAGCATGCTCCGATTTCAACCAACACAATTGAAGCAGCTTAACTGATTATTGAAAGCTATGAAACTGTCAACTAGACAAGAAATGATGAAGAAATAGCAGAATTGTGGAACTTATATGATCACACTTTAATGGTACAAGATTCTGTTCTCAAAACATCAAAATCTAAGTAGATGGCAGTTATCTTGTCCTCTGTTCTCAAGGTTCTAGCTTCATTCAACACATTGTAAGAGACAAGTTAAACAAGCATGCTAAACATATAAAATTCCTAATATACAAGATAATGTTAAACAAACCTAAAAATTATTAAATGTGTTCATTTAGCATGCTAAAATTCCCTCTTAAATGATAAGTTCGTGGAATGCAAGTTTAAGATCTATTCTTGCCCAGTTGTATGCTTTATACATATAAAATGACATTTTATTTAAAACAAAAAAAAAGAATCAAACCTGCTCCCCATCTTCTGTAGTGACTCTAAACGAAGGCCGAGTTTTTATTTTAGGGTTCCTCAAAATTTCCATCTTATACAGCATGACTAGACTAGGATCTGCAACACAAGTATATGAAAATAAATTAGTGGAGTCAAGTTCAAAAGAAAGGCCTAGATATTAATATTATTAAAGATTCATCAAATTATCAAAAGAGTTTTTTCTTTCAGGAAAAGGAAGGTGAAAATAAACTAGTAGAGTCAAGTTCAAAAGGAAGGCCTAGATAATATTATTATTATCAAAGATTCATCAACTTATCAAAAGAATTTTTTCTTCAGGAAAAGGAAGGTGAAAAGCCAACTTTGCTAAGCTGTGATTTCTCAAATTGCAAAAAGGCAACATGAGTTGCCAGATGCTAACCTTTAAATGATGTGAACTTCCGAAATGATGTATATCCTTCAGGCCAAATGTGCTTCTTGCTATGAAAATAATTCGAATCATAAATTATTCTTCCTGAAAATTGATTGCAATACAGATTTATAACTACAATTTCATTTTGAAAAGCATAGTTTCAGATGCATTTGTACTACAACCAACTAGCTTGCATGATGTATGCAAGTTGTATGAGTATATAAAAGGATTTCAATGTTGAACATTCTAAGGGTTGATTACCTAAGCTAGTTACACAAAGATTTCCTATTTCAATAGGTGAGGCTCTAGTATGTTCACCCCCACTAATTGTGTAGCTTGCTGAAAGATCATCATCAGAATTTTCTCCTTCGTCCTCTCCAGACCCCCATATTTATTTATTCATATTTATTATAGTCTAGCTTCCTCCATGAAACTACATTATAAGAATAGCATATTCAATCATGTTAGAAATTCCTATTATAAAACAAGAATGAAATATTCAATGTTGTGCCTTCATGGCAACTGGTCCTTTTTTAGTACATTATTTCAACTAAATATTACTAGCACCAAAATGTGGATTTAATAAATAATGTCAAAGTCAGATTTGAGAACAGATGACCGTAGGGTGAGAGCAAGAGAAAACACAAAAAGACTATGTTGATAGATCTTGCAGCATCTTGATGGATCTTGCAATATTCAGTCTCAAGATAAATTGAGGATATATTAAGTTTTTACACAATTTTCATGGTTGTAGCCACTAGCTACAAAGCATGTAACGCAACAAAGTAAAGTATTAAATAATAAATTTACATTACTATCATATTAACTCTACAAATAGTGTCTAGAACTTTCATCAAATTTAATCCCAACATCTACAATACTAACATTTTAAATAATTATGAAGATAATCATAAAGAAAATCTTTTCAAAGTTCAATCAATTTACTGCATATAAAAATACCTAATTTGTAATCAGCAAGAAACATATAAGAAAACTACACCATAAATTTATACATACCTGTAAGTTTTGCCCATACAAGTTCACCTGGTTTAAGACCTTGACAATCATGAAAGTTAAGTGCTAAAGCCAGCAATTCATTGTAATTGAGGCCTTTCTTCTCTAGGTTGGGGATGCCACATTTCAAACATAAATCCTTCATTTCTATACAAGATAAATGAAACTATCTTTTCATTTGAGAGAATCAAATGCTCGACATCATCTTCCACATATTTAACTTGCACTAAGTTGAGTTTGTTTGAGTTAAAAGACAAGGCATAATGTGCATTGAGTAACGATTTAGGGATACGTAGGAAAATACATATTAACTGTTAACATATCAGCAACTAATCATGATAAAAAGAAAATCAGAAGAACGAAAGAACATAAGCAAATGAGCTTTTAAACTTCCATAAGCGAACTAGAACATATCACAGGCTCCTTATTTCATTCAATGGAATACCACGAAAGAACTAAACAAGAGAAACGATGTACAGCAAGCAAAAGGTGAAGCTTCCAGATTGATGGTTTTTGGGAGGTGTTAGGAGTTTAATGAACGATTGACCAGACAAAATTCAATACATACTCTATGCTGCTTGGTGTCTGAATTGTACTCCGTGATGGAACCCTTGTACCAATCATCATCTATAGGCCAGAGAACCTGAAAAGGCTCAGTTAAAAGCTGATATCCACAGAAAATCATATAGTCGGATACTCAGACAGTCATGGAAATTACTTGCCTTGCATTCCAACCCAATCAATGCATGCAGGTCTACGACTTCAATTTCCAACCTACAAGAACAGAGGAAGCACCTAAGTACATACTGCTGCTCAAAAATCCAAGAGAAAAACAATTCAACTTCTCCCATGAAACACAATTCAGTATTAAATAATCGGCATAGTGGCGAAGAAGAACTCACTCTACCCATTTTTTCACTTTGCTCCACCCAGAAGAATCCTTCTAAGGACCATGAACGTTCTTTCTCGCCTCAAAAAAATTGACCCGATCGCAATTGCAACCCGGACATACCGCTCAAAGAACCGGAACCAGATCCCAACCTAAGCAATTTGTGCTTCATACATGTCCTCGCCTTAAGAATCCTCACATCCTCGAGCGACTCAGCCGCGGCGTCGAGCCTCCCCTTATAACTCATTCACCCGACTGTTCCGAACCCGATTCGATCCAGGGCCGCTTAGCCCTCCACTGGTAGACCAATAACGGCTTCGTGGGGGCTTATCCTTCCAACCCATGGTTCGTCGGAACGGACATGGAACGACCAGAATGGGCGTTCCAGCATGGGAACGCCTCATGTTGTACCAAAGTTCCGGTACATAATGTTCCGGCTTCGAAATAGAGGATGAAGGACGACGTCATGCCTCTCCGGCGTGGCCTGATCGGGTAGCTCATAGGTGCGGGCACGAAGGCGGTGGGAACGCGAGCGGTGAATGGCAGGCGACGGTGGAATTAGGGCAGGAACGGGTTTTTAATAAAAACTTATATTTTAATTAATAACTACGTTTTATAATCCGATTATTTTATTAAAATATAATAAAATAATATGTTACGTGCTGCCACTTATATCCGATTATTTTAATTATTTTTTTAATTCAAAATTTAATTATAAAAAAAAAATAACAAAACACAGACCTTTTGAATTAAAAAAATAATATTTCTTTATATAAGCAGCTACGTTAAGATATCCCTTTAACATATTACAATACTCCATAAATATTTAAATTTATTTCATTTTTAATATTTTTTAACTAAATATTATAATTCAATTGGAAAATCTAAACCCTAGAGATAAAATCTTAAAAAAAATAACTGAAAATTTATATCCCAATTAGGATGCCTGAACCCTACTAATAAAATCTTTAAAAAAAATATTTTATTTATTTTTTTAATCAAAATTAATATATTTTATTTATTTTTTTAATCAAAATTAAAACAAAAAATAAAAAAAATCATGATATACTGTGCGATGCGCACAGACGTACACTGTGCGTATCGCGCAGTATATCAAAATTGTATATAATTAACATAAAAAAATATAATTAAAATTTTAACTTAATTATTTTTTTTAATTTATAATTTATTTTTAGACTATTAGTAATTTAAGAATTATATATATATATATATATATATATATATATATATATATATATATATATATATATATATATCCCGCGGCCGTTCCCTAAAATGATATTGGAATCGGTAGAGTCCGCGATAATTATTGCGACCGTTCCGACGAACCATGTTCCAACCCACCTCCTCGCCCTCGCCCTCGCCCTCGCCCGCCGACTCACCGGTTATCTTGGCCTTCACCTTCTTGGACACGACGGAGGAGGATCCGCTAGGGATGACGCACGGAACGGAGAAGGAGTACACTCGGCCGAGCGGCAGGTAGTGCACGAGGTGCTCGACCTCCTCCTCGTGGAAGAACTCCTCCGCCGCGAGCACCATCGGCGACGGGGCGAAGGAAAGCCGAAGGATTTCGGACCGCCTAGGGTTTCCACAGGACCGAGAGAGGGAAAGAGGAGATTCCTAATTTTCACCTTCTGGCCAAAATCGCTCGTTTCCCGCCACGACTGAAACTCGGGTACACACAGGCGTGATCGCAAACATTTTTTTCAATATGCATAGGGTCTAAATCATGTCGGATCAAATTAAATTCCCAGTATGAAAGACTAAAAAATATGCTTTATTTTCTCCACATTTGTTCAATTGACCATGTTTTTATTCTCACATTTGGTTCTGATGCATTACTCTTACCAAAAATCACATTCTTATTTAAGGTCATCCGTAAAACGTCCGATCCCGACAATGGCGGCAAATCCAACTCACGCTGCTCTGATTAGCCATAACTTGACATTGTTCGTAGTTCTGAATATGGTGGTAGAAAACAACGATGCCCTCTAAATGATCATTTTTTACCATGTTTTAGGTACACTGCAACTATATTATCAGCATAAGTTGGACATGCATTCTTGGCATATGTATTCCATCCAAACAAACAACCTAAAATAGGAAAATCACTGACTGTCCAAAGTAATACAACCCGCAGTTGAAATATTTTTTTGTCACAAGCATCAAATGTTGCAATCCTATTTTCCCATAAATCTTTTTCCCATAAAAATGAAGTTTAGCATCATAGACAACGCTGTAAGAAAACTACAATAATAAATTTGAAAAATAATACGGATAACTTGTAGAAAAAGACAAATTAAATTAAGAGATTCATTGAAAAAATTTACAAATCTACCGGCCAACACAAATTAAACTCCAATCAATTATAATTTTTTATCACCATTAACATATAAAAACATTGTCACCATAAGAAAACTAAACCAAGAAATTACCTCGAGAAACAAAATCAAAGGTGATTTATGATATGGATGTCGAAGGATGATGCTAGGGTGCAATTAATCTGATGTGTCGCTAGAATAGAGAGGATCGATGAAACATAGATGGTCGATAGAAAAGAGGTCGTTGGAATAAAGAGGGTCGCCGAAATAGAAAGGTTTGCTGGAATTGTGAAAATAATATGAGATAGGAACATGTTTTTTTTTATTAATCTCGTATGTACCCTTTAGAAGTGGTCGTATGTAACCTTTAGAAGCGGTTTAGAACCGCGTCTAAAAGAAACTTATAGGAACGGTTCTAATAACCGGTTCTATATGTGTCCAATAGCAACGGTTTACCAGCCATTTCAACAAAACTCAATTGAAGCGGTATTAAGAGCGGTTACACTTGACCGATTCTATTGGGTCTGCTTTTACAACCGCTTCATCAACCGCTGCTAATATTTCGGTCCTAATGTCTAATTTTTTTTGTAGTGAATGTTCACGAACCATATTCATTAATAGAATTATTTTTAATATGCTAAATAAATAATAAAATAAAATAAACAAATAAGTTTAAATTATCAAGCTCAATAATCAATCAAACAACTAAAGTTTTCAAACAATCAAATAAGCTTGAATTGTGAGCTCGATATCATCTAAACAAACCAAGCTTGAACCAAACTCAAGTCAAGCTCGAACTAAGCTCAAACCAAGCTTAAGCCAAGCTTGAATTGAGAGTTCGATAACATCTAAACAAGCCAAGCGCAAGCCAAACTTCAAACAAGCTCAAGCTCATAAAAATAAACCAAGCCAAGTTTGAACAATCTTTTCAAAAGCTTGGTTCATTTTAAACTCGGCTCAGTTACCTTATCAAACAAGTTTGAACACTCGAAAGCTCGGCTTGGCTCGACTCGTTTATAGCCCTAGTTTCACTGGTGGTCTACATCGATAGAATATAGGGAACCACCTTCCCGAACGATTGGAGGACAGCCATAACAAAGTTCTTGTGTTCGGGAACTATACCTGTCGATCCAGGGGACGCTCGCCTACTAAAAAAGAGGGTCGGTCGGTTCACACTGATCGACGATTAACTCTATAAGAAGGCCTTCGCCCGACCCCTACTTAAATGCATTGGACCGGAAGACGTCAATTACATCTTGAATGAGGTACACCAAGGCTCTTGCGAGTGTCATCCGGGCGGCCGCGCATTGGCTTGAAAGATACTTCTAGCTGGATACTTTTGGCCGACCCTCCAGGAGGATGTCGCTCGGACGGTGGCAACTTGCCTATCCTGCCAGAAGTACCACAGCATGCCGCCCCGACTGATCGAGGAAATGAAAACGTCCACGGTGTCGTGCCCGTTCGACCAATGAGGCATGGATATCGTGGGGCCTTTCCCTATGGCAACCGGTCAGCGAACGTTTCTGCTAGTGGCGGTGGATTACTTCTCAAAGTGGGTACAGGTCGAGCCGCTTGCGAGAATCACCAAGTGGATGGTTACCAAGTTTATTTGGCAGAACATTGTCTGCCGGTTCGGGATCCTACGCTGACTCGTGTTTGACAATGGAAGGCAGTTCGTCTGTCGGGTGCTCAAAGAATGGTGTGAAGACTATGACATCCAACAATCTTTCACCTCAGTGGCCTGCCCCCAAGGCAATGGGCAAGCGAAAGTTACCAATTGGGAGATCCTCAAGGTCTTGTGCGCTCGGCTCGACCACATGGGTGGCAGCTAGGTCGACGAGCTCCCCAGTGTGGTATGGTCTCTTCGAACGACTCCGAAAGAGGCGACCGACGTAATCCCGTTTCAGTTGGTATACGACGGAGAAGCGGTTGTCCCTGTAGAGGTCAGGGTAGAGTCCGACCGGGTGCAGCACTACAACGAAGGGAACGCCGAACAAAGGTTAATGGAGCTCGACATGGTGGACGAAGCAAGGGAAAAAGTCGCCGCTCGGATAACAGCTTACTGGCTGCACATGAAGCAGAATTACAATCGACGAGTAATCCCGAGATCCTTTTTGGTTGGCGACCTTGTATGGAAGAAGGTGAAGTCGATCGGCGATGTCGCCAAGCTCGAGGCACCATGGGCGGGACCATTCAAGGTCGTGCGGAAGTTCCGTTCGGGTGCTTACTATTTGGAGGACGAAGGAGGAAGGCAGCTCGAGAGACCCTGGAGCGCGAACCATCTTCAACCCTATAGGGTTGGATGGGAGGTGTGCAAGTGAATCTTGTATTTCGTAGCTGTTGTATGTTTGCCGAGTCCAGGGCGAAGTTTAAATAAAAAAGTTTCAAGTGTATCTCCATCAACAGTCGAGCGACGACTTTAAACCCGGGTGCAAGTGCATAAAAATTGTCGAGCGGCAATCTTAAACCCTTGTCTCCGTCAACGGTCAAGTGGCAACCTTAAATCCTTATCTCCGTCAATGGTCGAGCGGCGACCTTAAACCCTTGTCTCCGTCAACGGTCGAACGACGATCTTAAACTCTTGTCTCCGTCAACGATCGAGCGGCGACCTTAAACCTTTGTCTCCGTCAACGGTCGAGCGGCGACCTTAAACGCAAGTCTCTGACAAATCGTCGAGCAGCGACGTTAAACGCGTGTCTCCACCAAACCATTGAGCGGTGACGCTAAACGCGTGTCTCTAACAACGGTTGAGCGGCGACCTTAAACCCTTGTCTCCATCAACCGTCAAGCAGCGACGTTAAACGCGTGTCTCCATCAATGGTCGAGCGGCGACCTTAAACCCGGGACTTCAATAACCAAGCAACAACGAGAGGCCCGAACCTACGCGGGTTGTCGAACGGTTGACTACTAATAAGGGTTACCCGAGCCCTTGAATTTGCAGGTGAACGTCCTGTTCGGTAGAGTATGCTAAAATACTTTTAGGTTTCGCCACTAAAAAAGAAAGGTGAATCGAGTAGACATGTGCATGAGCTACTGTCGATCGAAAACATTATGAAATTATTATACCGGGGGAAAAAGGCCAGACAACAAACAGAAAAAAGGGGGAAAGTTTGGTTGAGCGACCTGACATGCATTAATACTTGAAAAGGTTTACAAAAAGGAGGATTACAAAAGATCGAGCCCTCAACCTCACTCCAAGTAATCTAACACGTCATCTAGCAAAGCGGCGGTCAGCTTGTCCCGGCTTATGACCTTAATGGTCACAGCAGCAGGTAGGTGGCCCCTTCATGAAGCTGACTGATCGTCCCTTCGATCTCCAAGTCGAACAGTCAAAGGGCCCGATCGGTGAACCTGTCACTGAACATGTCCAAACGGAGGTAGGTCTACTTCATAGTTTCAAACCTACTCCCCTCGGTGCCCTGGTAGATCCGCAGTGCTACGCAGGAGCCCTCCAGCTCGTCCTTGGCGGCTGTTAACGCGACATCCCTAGAGGCCACTTGGTTGCAGAGAGACTTCTCCTCGGTCGAGCGGCTGTTCCGCTCGACCACCAAAAAGTGCTCGACCTCCTTAAGCTTCCGGGCCTCTTGGTTCTTCAACTCGAGGTCATCAATGGCCCGTTGTTTCCGAGCGGTGGTCGACTCTATCTTCTTGTCGAAGATGGCGACCTGTTTCTTGGACCGAGCCAGCATCACCTCTTGGTCTGCAGACTTTTTTCGCTCGGCCTCCAGAAGCTTATTGCTCTTCTCCAAGTTGGCCCTCAGCTTCTCGACCTCAGAAAGCGATGGCCCTTGGGAGGAAGAGGTGTCGCTCGAGACCTTGAGTTTCTTGAATTCGTCCTCCAAGAATGTGAGCCTATGGCACAAGGCTAGACTCTCTTCCAGTACTGCAAGTAAAGGAGAAAAATGTTATAGCTAAACGGAGGTAAGCCAGGAGTTTGCTTTGACGAACTTACCCCGGTGGCCATTTGGGTGTGACTGTTAGCCAGGGCGCCCGAAAGTAGCATCGTCACACGAGCCCGGGCGTCCTCCCAGACTTCGGCAAGCGACCCCCGGAAAGGAGAGGAGGTCGTTGGAGAGAGGGAACGAAGGATCGTTGGAGAACAAGACCCAAGGAATCGTCAGAGGGCACAGTAGAAGCGCGAGGTCGACGAAAGCACAACAACGAAAGTGGAGAAGGCCGTGACGCAGTAGGCTCATATACCTCGGGCTAGGACGACTAGAGCCGTTCGATCTAGGTCGTGAAACCTAGGCTCAGATCCGACCGTCGAATTTAAACCGCTAAATTGTTGGGGGTTGCAAGGTTGCAAATATAGTCCTATATTGAAAACACATGGGAAAGATCATGGGTTTATAAGAGAAAAGATATCTTCATTGGCATGAGGCCTTTTAGGGATAACCCAAGAGCAAAGTCATGAGGGTCTAGGCCCAAAGTGGACAATATCATGCTATTGTGGAGATATCTAAATTCTTTTCGATTCTACACTTGGTATCAGAACTCGGACTGCCAGATGGTTTATCCGTCGACTGTGCACAAGAGCTATGGTCTTGATTGAGTCATGTGGGTATAATATTGACCTCGAACAAAGAAAGTGGGGGCTCCTGTGTTCGGATCAAGAGGATCAAACACCGGGAAGGAAGTCCTAGTTGCGACTAGCCAATGAAGTCCTAGTAGGTCGGGTGGACCGAGGGGCAGGAAGACCTGTTGGTCGAGGATCGGATGTGGGAAGCCTATGGTCCTTTATTTGAGGGGAGGATTGTTGGGATTGTAAGGTTGCAAACATAGTCCCATATTGAAAACACATGGGAAAGATCATGGGTTTATAAGAGAAAAGATATCTTCATTGGCATGAGGCCTTTTGGGGAGAGCCCAAGAGCAAAGCCATGAGGGTTTAGGCCCAAAGTGGATAATATCATGCTATTGTGGAGATTGTTGGATCGAAAGTGCTAGAGGGGGGGGTGAATAGCGCTCGTGGCTTTCACGTTTCGTAATCGTAAATTCGAGTAAGAGCAGCGGAAACAAAACACAACACACAAAGCCGCAGAGTATTTACTTGGTTCGGAGCCTAGAATGACTCCTACTCCAAGGCCCGCGATCATAGATCGCTTTCGATGGACAATCACTATCAATCCGAAAAATCTTTTTATAATTATGAAATACAAGTGTTGAATAATAAACTTATACCGATAGTACAAAAGATGAAGAAGCGAGTTGTCGTTCGTCGGAGTGTCGAGATGCTTCGGAGCAATGCACAACTTTAGAAGATCGCTTGAGTTCTGGTTTTTCGTTGTTATGAAGTTGCATCCTGAGGCTCCCTTTTATAGCCTTTACAGATCTTACCAAAATCCTTGAAACATGGGATCAAGTTTGGCCCGAAGCGGATCAGTCGACCGATCCCTGCGTTCGGTCGACCGATTAGACGATTTCCTCCTCATCTGATTCGCCCGATCCGCTTGCTCCACTTCGATCTGGTCAAGTCTTATCTCCGGTTCGGTCGACCGATCTCGTCGTTCGGTCCACCAATCCGATTCTCTGACTCGATCAACCTGGCCTGATCCAATCGTCGCTGATCCTTGGTTCGGTCGACCGATCCTCTGGTCGAGCCTGGTCCAATCTCTAGAAATCTGATCTGCCGACTTAGGGGTTCGGTCGACCGATCCCAAGGTTCGGTCGACCGATCCCGGTCAGTTCTACCCCTGCACAAAACTGTTAGTTTCTTGCAAAACAGAGTTAGAACAAAACAGAATATATATAATTAGAAGCTTAAGTTTGACAGTCTTCAAACTGTCTGATTCTGACTTCGGACTTCCAACCGGAAACCCTAGGTCAAACCGACGCCTACTGTTCTCTCTTCCGGGGAACGCGTCCTCACCTACTCCACTCAGGAAAGTTTACCTTTTGCCAGTTCGGTCCTCCAGACCGACTAGACTTTTGCTTAGCGCCCGATGCTTCCAATCTTCATGCTGGATGTCCGGTCCACGACCCGTCCAGACTTCTACCCGATTCGTGACACCAGGATTTCAACCTAGGGTTACCTCTCCCTAGGATTTTGCCCGAAGCTCCGACCCGCTAAGACTTTCCGCCTAGGGTTACCACCCCCTAGGGTTTTCCACCTGCCTAACCGTATCTAGGACTTTTGCCTAAGTACACTTAGAACTTTTCCTACAAAACTCATTCAACATATCAGAAGACAAAACACCTTAACTTTGAACCCTTTGACATAATCAAAACATAGGTTCGATCGTCGGATGCTTCCTGCACCAACACAAATGTCACCATCAATGCTTGTCACGTCAGACGTGTGGCGGCGATGGGAGCGACACGTGGCATGCTACCACGAGTCAGCAATTAAGGCAAGCATGAGAACCTGTTCTGCCTTAATGAGAATGGATTGGCGCACTTCCTAAGAAATTGGGGTGATGTCAACCCAGTCCGCGCTCGCCCGAGACTATCGGAGGAAAAGATTCTACAAGTGCAGACCTTTGTCCACTCGATCGGATTGAGGGAGCGTGTCTAGGACCAAGTGACAAACTTCAAGAGGTAGATTGACGAGGATAGGTCCCAGCCTGATCGAAGCCCATACAGTGGTGAAGGCCGATCGGGAGGGAATCTGCGCACACAATGGTCCAATCAGTCGAATTACATCCTCCTTCGATTAAACTTGAAAGGGAGACTTGTGATGCGGTGATAAGGAGGGATTCATCCCGCTGCCACGGTGGTGGTCAACGAAGGTTAGAGTCAAGACAGTCGATGGACGGAGGGTCTTGGCCGGTCGGGTGGGACATAGCCCGATCAGGAGTTAAGCGCCGACCCGTCGTCCCTGGCATGGAGTGGTCAAACCGACGCTCACTGGACTCGCAGAAGTCAAGCCGAGCGGCTCTTCCACTTAGCGCGATGGTGGATGATATGGATCAAGGCCAATTGGTCGAGTGGCTCTCCCGCTCGGTGTGACAGTGGGCTCTCGGTCGAGCGACCATCCCGCTCGGCCCGCAATGAACAACACTATAGGGGACTCTTAGTCGAGCTGTCATTCCGTTCGACCATGTAACAGATACAGCAGGATATCCTTCGACATCCTTTTGAAAGTTAGTACCGCCGACGGACGGTATGGTCAGACAGAGGATCGTACGACAGAAGCTTCCATTGTTATTTCAGATATATGTATATATATATATATATCAAAGTCCGCCTAAATGATGTGTAACAATTCTCTTTTAATCGTATATAAAGTGGTGTTAGTTTTTGTAACGACCCAATTTTCCCTATTTCGAGTTCCAAATGTCCATAAAAATATTTGGAATTGCTTTTAAAATATTCTAGAGATTTTTAGAGTATTTTTACGCAATTTTTGGAGGTCATTTAGTTTGTTTACAAAAAGAAAGAAGTTTTGACAAAAAAAAAACCGTTGAAGGTGAGACTCGAACCCATGACCTCGGGTCGGACCAGACCTAACCGGATGCAACCGACCAACTGGGCTGCGCGTGATTTGTTAACCAAGTATGTAGCGAGATGTATTTAAGTTATAGTAAAGGACAAAAATAAAACCTAGGTTATAAAGGGTTAAGTGTTTTCCCGAACCCGAAAACCTATTCCCTCTTCTCTTCTCACGACGACGCGCGGCGGTGCTCTCGGGCGAAAGAGGCGACGGAACTAGGGATCATCTCCGGCGCCGGCCAGGGTTTCCGAGAGATTTTCTTCACCTCCTTGAGGTCGGCTCGTCGAGGGGAGCACGCGGGCACAGAAGGATCGCCGGATTTGAAGCTTCACCCGAACCCTAGATTTCTCCCTTCTGGTTGTAAGTCTTAAAAGCAAGGGTAAGTACTACTCACCTGCGGTAGGAGTTGTTTCGGGTTTTCCGTTTGATTTTTCCTTGCTTCCGAGGCCTAGCATGAACCCTAGACTTAGTATTTGGGCTGCACAGCAAGTTGCCCTTTCCTTTTCATGAGCATAGCATGTGAAGGTGAAGAAATTGTGTTCTTTGTTCATTTTGAATTCAAAGCACGTTGTAAAGATTTTTGGTTTCTTTAGTTTTCTGCCGAGAGTTTTCATGGCTTAGAGGTGTTCGGTTGGAGAAATATAGCACTCCCTGTTGGTGCCATTAGTTCCTTGATTATGATATTGGTTCATGCTGTTAGTTAAATTTATGCTATTACAAAATTGAAGCTCTTTATACCGGGTAGATTAGAGCATCTCTTGCATGGAATTCCTGTTTTGAATTCTTGTTAAACCGGACAGCCTTGATTTCAGCCTATGGTTGTCTTTTAAGCGTGCCTTTAGTTCTTAAATGTGGTACCCGTGTAAGTCTAATTGCTGCCATAAATTCCAGCAAAAAGGGATTCCTTTGCCCTGTTTTTACAGCATGATAGAAAGTGTAAAGTTGCATTCTTTTGCTTTTATTACAGCATACTTAGAAAGCCCCAAAGTTAGCTTTCTTTTACTCTATTTTATAGCATGTTTAGAAAGTCCAAGTTAGCTTTCTTTTACTCTATTTTATAGCATGTTTAGTAAGTCCAAGTTAGCTTTCTTTTGCTCTATTTTATAGCATGTTTAGAAAGTCCAAGTTAGCTTTCTTTTGCTCTATTTTACAGCATGTTTAGAAAGTCCAAATTAGCTCTCTTTTGCTCCATTTTACAGCATGATTAGCAAGTTTGAATTAGCTTTCTTTTGCTCTATTTTATGGCATGATTAGCAAGTTTGAATTAGCTTTCTTTTGCTCTATTTTATGGCATGATTAGCATGTTTGAATTAGCTTCCTTTTGCTCTATTTTAAAGTATGATTAGTAAGATTAGATTAGCTTTCTTTGCTCTTATCACAGAATGTCTTAAAAGTTCAAACTAGCTCTCTTTTGCTCCATTCTAGAGCATGATTAGTAAGTTCAGATGTGCTTTCTTTTCCTTTGTTTTACAGCATGTTTAGAAAGTTCAGATTCGCTTTTCTGTTGATTTGTTTTATAACATGCTTAGAGAGAGTTTAGATTTGTTTCCCTTGTATTGTTATATAGCATGCTTAGTTAATTATAATCCTACACTTGTTAGGTATATCTAAAGGATTCCAATAAACTGTAATAAAGGATTATGAGAAAACTGAGTAAAAAGAAAGAGACCAAGGTCTAGTTAAAAAGAGATAACAAGTAAACTAAAGTAAGAGGCTAGTACCCGACTTCCAAGGTTGTCGTTAAACAAATCCAAGTGACCAATTCCAAGGTCTTGGCCCTGGTAAGACCAAGGTCTTTACCTCATAGGACTAGAGGCTCGCTACCTCAGTCACTATTAGAGAGCGCGCAAAAATAAAGATGGTACTAAGCCTAGGCCCAAAGAAGAAAAGAAAAGAAAAGAAAAAGAAGAAGAAAGTGAAAGAAAAATTAAAAGATTAATTTCTAGTATAAGAAAAGTGAGAAGAACAAGTAGAAGAAAGTGAAAGAGAAATTAAAAGATTAATTTCTAGTATAAGGATATAAGAAAATGAAATAAGTTTATGCTTAGAATTAATAAAAGTTTAGTTCTTTAATTCTAAGCCTACAGTAGTAGTTTCATTACTTTCCTGTCAGTTAGTGAGCATGTTTAATATTCAGTTTTATTCCTGTATACCATGAGTACATGCAGCTTTGCTTTAGCATTTCAGTTTCAGTATGATTGCATTACTTTTATGCACTTCGAGATTTTGTGAGATAGATTAGTACTTACTAAGCGTTTCGCTTATAGATCTACTTTTCTTTCCTCCTACTACAGATCAAGGAAAAGCTAAGATATGAAAGGGAGGCGACAGGATGGTGGTGGTGATGAAGGTGTGTGATGACTGGACTGTGGAGAGATCCAGAAGTAGCTGGCAAAATTGTCAAGACTTTCTTTTAGTTCTCTGTTAATGTTATATTAAATTTGGGATTGTAGTTGAGTTTATTTCCGCATGTCTAGCTAGTCTCTTTTATTATTTGTGGAGTGTTGTAGTCATTGCTATTGCTAGAGTAGTTTCTTTGTTTTTATTGTGATTTTTATTACTGCGTGGTTGTGGAAAATATGTTCCAGTCGTCTGTGGCTGTGTATACTATGTTTGTATTATAGATTTGGTCACCGGTACAGGGGAGACTCTGTCGAAATTTTTCGGTAGGAATTCCTCTGGGCCGTGATAAATCTAAGTGTCGTTAATAATAGCATAAGTGACACTAGTAAGTAGAGTAGTAGTTAGGTAACGGTCGCCCTTACAGAGTAGTAGTAAGAAGGGTGGTCGTTACAGTTTTTATCATCTATCTTGGTATACCAAGATGATATTGATTTTTATAAACTAATATTAAGGTGATGCTAATTTATGAACCAAATTCTAGTTTCTACAAACCAACACTACGTGATGCTGTTGTTGGTCTTTAAAGACCAGCTCGAATGTTGACTCCAATGTGCTAATGTTAGTCTTTAAAGATCGTCATATTAGAATATGTTGGAGTTGGTCTTTAAAAATTATCCCCACCGTTTTAAAGACAAGCTCCAACATTGGAGCTGATATTATGTTGGAGTTGGTCTTTAAAGATCAGTTTTAATATTGGAGCTGATCTTTAAAAACCAGCACCAAGGTGAAAGGTATTGGTTTTGTGGTGTCAACGCTACTTTAGTGATGATTTCTACAAATGATGGTGTTAGTGACACTAACACTATCTTGTATGCAATCAAAGAAAAGAGAAGAGACTTGTTGTATGTAAATAAGAGAGAGATTAAAAAAATTCGGAATTTGATCATATCATATGCTCACATCGGATGTCACCCTTGATCATTTGCATAAGGGTGTACGAAATATCAAAATTATATATATTTATATATATTAATTGTATAAAATCTATTCTATTTTTTTAATATAAATAGCAATAATATTTTAATGATTTAATTTAATTTTTAAAAATTTTAATCAATCTTGAAATATAAATTTAAAAATGACATATCTAGTGATTAGAATTAGTATTATCAAATAATATTAATATTTTAATAGTTAATCTATATTCTTTTAAAATTAAGAAAAATAATAAGATATATGCAATTCTCACTCATGAAGGGAGCTGCTTCGTTAATTACGAGATCACGGAGCCACTTTTTCGTTTTTTTTTGTTTTTTATTAAATATTTTTATTGGCAATTTTAAAAAAATAAAAATATTAAAATATAAAAAACTAGAGTTTATTATTAATGATATTTCGGATTAATAATTTATGAATTTAAATTTTATTAAAATTTAATTATGTATAATGTAGAATAAAAAGGTGAGAAATATATATAATGTAAAGTGTGGAATTTGAAAGAGATGTTGAGAGGTTTTTGATAATAAAAAGAAATGTGAGGTTTTTTATTTTTGATGTTGCACATATATGGTAATGAAGGAGTTCATATAGAAATTTCATAACTATGGATACCCTAAATAAGTTTGTGAATACTTAATAGTGACTCCAAATATAAAAATACTTTATTATTTAATTTATTAAATTCTCATTAATTTTGTTTATTATCTTACTATTTTAATTATATGAATAATTATAGTTTGAGGGAAATATTTTACAAATGAGTTAAATGATTCTTTATTAAAATTATTAAACGTGCATTGAGAGTACTCAAAATTAGAAAAATTATATTTGATAAAATAAATTTAATTAATAATTTTCTTAATTTAATATTAAAATATTTAAATAAACTCAAATTGATACTCATAATAGTCGATGAAAATTTGTATTTGACAAGGTTCGATTTTAAATTCTTCATTTTTGATATGTCACTTTAATGACTCGTAACTGCCATTCAATTAAAATTTATAGAAGATTTTACCATACTTACATTTTGTACCTATGTTCTTTTAAAGAATAATTTTTTTTACAATATTTAGTAAAAACAAGATGATTTTAATGATGAAGTATCTTAAACCTTTGAAATTTGGTATTTCCTTATGTTCCGCTTTCAGAAATTGCTTTTATTTATTATCAATTAATTGAATATCTTCCATGAGCAGATCTAAGATTTTAAATTTAGAGACCATAATGATAATCATCTACTCTTTGAACCCAAAAACTACCAAAAAAAAACATTTATCAAGAACATAAGCACAACCTTAAACATTCGAATTATTTAAAAACAAGAATGATCAAAACCTAAATTAATATTTATAGTTCTATGTACAGAAATTTAACATAGCATAATATAATCACTATGTGAATATTCGTACATGTATTTATCATATTTTTGTTGGAATGCCAGTATAAATAATATAAATTAGTCTCATAGCAAAAGAAAGTTAATGTAAATTCAATTAAGTATTAAATATAATTTTTTAATTAAAAGAAATTCTTTGAAAATTTTAATGCACCAAAACATTCAAATATTAAATTATTTGGTCCATTTTTTAAGCATGAGATGATCTACAATGCAATTGTGATTAGTGGTCGCGATTCAGTTGTAATTGGTTATGATCCTTTCTTGGATTTACTTTCCCACCGCCGGCGACCTTCAGTCGTCCTTTCTGACTCAAACTATAATCTGGATCGTGAATCCAGGGAAGGATCATAATCAATTGTGTCTGATCGTGATCTTGATTTAGCTGAAATTATATTGTGCACCATCCCCTAATCCAAAAAAGTGAATCAAAGGATCCTCTCTAATTATATGATATTAGAAATTAAAAAAAAATTAATTAGACAAATTATTTTTTTAAAATGCCCAAATAAATTTGGAAATTCGTTCAATATCTTAAATCTATACAAAATTCGTACCTACATGAAAGATACAACAATTATCAATTTTGATATCAAAATAGATCCAAAATTGCATAAATCAATTCAAAAATTTGTTCACTCTAAAATAGCCTCCAAATTCTCCATTTAGTGTTGGAATCAAACCCAAAACTTTTTAAAAATTACCGTCCCAAGTTGCACGGTGGTTGACAACAGTGAATAAGTTCGCGGGCAGCTAACTTCAACATGAAATAAGGGCCAACAACTTGTCTCAAGGTCACAATTAGGTGTGTGCAAAAGTTTGGTTAAATCGAATTGACTGATCAAACTGATCGAAGTTAAAAATTTCGTTTGGTTAATTCGGAATTCAATTTTTTTTCTAGAAATATTGATTTAATCCGTTTGATTTCGATTTTGAAAATCAAAATTTAACTAAACTGATTAAATCAGTTAAACCTATATTATGAGTTGAACTGAACTAAACTGGAACCAAACCAAATTTAACTAAACTAGAATCAAACCGAGCTAATATTATGATTTGAATTGAACCCAACCAAACTGAAACCAAACTAAAGCTAAAAAATTAGTAATTTCGGTCTAAAACTGAATTAATCGATGTTTTATTAGTTTGGTCGGTTCGTTTTTTTTTTTAAAAAAAGTTTGGTTGGTTCGGTTGATTTTGGAAAAAATTCGGTCAGTTCTGTTTAAACTGATTGTTCACCACTAGTCGCAATATGTGATCAACTTCAAATTTCAGTGATTAGCATAATCAATGGTGAAACTAGTGGTGAAAGTTTTATTAAATCGATATAATCGGTTGAACCAAACAAAATCAAATCGAATCAAATCAGAATCAAATCGAACAGATATTCTGAGTTGAATTGAATCAAATCGGAACCAAATTTAATCAAATCAAACCAAAGTAAACTGGAATAAACCAAATTGAAAAATATGGTTATTTCGGTCGAAAACCGAATTAACTGATGTTTTATCGATTCAGTTGATTCAGTTTTTTTTTTTAAAAAGTTTAGTCGGTTTGGAAAAAGTTCGATTGGTTTAATTTTTGGTGTGATTCGGTTTAAACCGATTGCTCACTCCTAGTTGTAATATTATTTCAAAATTTAATACCAAACTACCAATTGAAAGCTTAGATCATAGTTTTTTCGCGTATATACTCAATTTCAAATTTTAGCGATCGACGAAAGCACAATCAATGGTGAAAGTAGTGGCGAGGGTTTTAGGATGATTTGATCAGGAGAGAAGGTAAATTTTGATCGGCTATAATCTTATTTGATGTAATAATTTTTTATTACAAATTCCTATTTAAAATTATTAATTCCATAAAAGAGTAATTTTTAATTACAAAATATTATTAACGAATATTAATTACATATATCTTATAGTTTAATTTACTTGTGTCAAAACGAAATCCGCCCCTAGATTATCATCCATATCTATATTCAGAGGGAATATTTTCTTATCCTTCTTAGATTGATAGAAGTTTTTCATATGCTAGTCACTATTTTAAGATTATTAGATATTCATGATTTACCTGTTTGAAATTAATTGATGAGAACAGAGCGAGCATATTTCTTTACATCTTGACTATCTGACGTTGTTCTAATTCATCGTAAAAAGGAAAATTGAAATATCATAAAAAAAAATAATCCTAGTTAATCTCATTGATTATCCCTAGAGGTGATTGATCCGATTCTATAAAAATTTTCTACCGGCTACTACGATAACTGTCATCAAGATTTATATATATATATATATATATATATAAACTCGAAATCTATACACTTTGTGGTTTTCTATTAAAATTAGGTTGGACTAGTAATAGGCCCGTCCAGTTTCCGCCCATTTAAGTCAATGGGCAACCCATTGACCCGATTGTGGTCGTCTATCTAAACTAATTTATTTATGTTCAGCATATTATACATGATGAGTTTTATGCTAAGCAGGAAAATCATTGAAAAATTGCACTGTCACTTCTTTAAAATAAAATCATCATCACCATGTTGTTATCATAATTATTTCTTAATGGATTTGAATTGACCCGTCATTTTTTTTTAAATTACCAAATCATGCCAAAAAATCAAGTCAAAGAAACCCCAAATCTAAACCAAGATCGTTATCCTTTCAATTCCCATCTGGAAATGAACCAAGTCCTTCTGGGCAAAGTCACAAGAGAGTCCTATTTTTTAAAAAATCATATGACGATTCATTTTAATTTTTTTTATCCTATCCACTCCACTAGCAAAATATATATATATATATATATATACTTGATACTGTGCGCGACGCGCACAGTGCGCGACTGTGCGCGTCGCGCACAGTATCAGCGTTTTTTTTGTTTTTTTTTATTTTTTTTAATTTTTAAATTAAAAAATGATTAAAAAATTTCTTTACGATTTTATTTATAGGGTTCAGGCTTTGGGTATAGTGTTAAAGCGTTTTTTTTTAGATTTTACCTATAGAGTTTAGACCTTCTAATTAGGTTCTAATTAGGTTATAGTGTTTGGTTTAAAAATAAAAAATAAAATAAAATTAATTTAAGTATTTATTGAGTATTGTAATGTGTTTAAGGGATATACCTATATATTAAATTTTAAATAAGGAAATGTTGAATTTTTAAAATTCAAAAAACAAAAAAAAATAAAAAAAAACAAAAAAGCGCTGATACTGTGCGCGACGCGCACAGTCGCGCACTGTGCGGTCGCGCACAGTATCAAAACTCTATATATATATATATATATATATATATATATATATATATATATCCAACTATTTTTTAATATATTATGTTTATTATTATTATTTCTGATTTATATTTGTATCTAAAATTTAATCCCTATATTTATCAAACAATAACTATTACAACATATATAATTCCTGTAACGTATACTTAACTTATTTAAAAATATACAGATAGTAATATTTACATATACAGATAGTAATATTTACAGTTTCATAATTAGTATAACACGGATTAAATCATGTGTGTTTATAATTCTTGTTGATAATTCATGTTGTAGTAGCTACGACACATATGTTGTAATAGTTATCATTTCATAACTGTAATAAATTGAGATTTAACCTATTTATTTAATATTCACGTTATAACAATTATGAAATTATCATTACTACACATGTTATAATAATTATAAAATCATAACTGTTACATATGTTACAATAATTATAATTTCGTAACTATTCAATTGCGCTCCCGTTTAGGATTTATATGAGAAATATAATTGGGAGATAATAACAAGAATAGGATAATAAAGGATAGTTACATAATTTTATATATATATATATATATATATATATATATATATATATATATATATATATATATATATATATATATTTTGCTAGGGCGATGGAATGCTCCATTAATTAAAAAAAAATTAAAGTGGATGCCCTTTTATGATTTAGATTTTTTTTTTCTTTTCAGGTAACACTTTATTTAGTTTCATCTTTTAATGAAGATATGCATCAGTTAGGTTAATTAATTGCAATATAATCATAAATTAGGAATAAATTAATTTGTTATAAATTATATAATAATTTAATTAATTAATGTTTGATAGTAAATATGTAGGTATGACTATATATGATATGATAAATAATACTTACCATAAATAATAACTAGTTGTAATTGTTCGTAAATTATAACTATGTTTACAAATTAAGTATTTTAAAATAATCAAGTATGATGATGAGTGTTTAATTAATATACAAGCAACTTAGTAATTATTAAATAACTAATTACATATAATAAAATAAATAATTAAAAGTTGCAATTTAATAAAGTAAAAAAAAGGGTGGCATATGAAACTTCCGTCATACAAGGTACCGGAGAAGGAACATAATCTTATTTTATTTTTTTTTTATAAAATATTATTTTCAAGATTTGAAGTCGTGATATTTTTATAATTTAATAAAGTAATTTAATTTAATTGAAACTTGGCATGGCTAAAGATGTCACGTGGGACCTAATTGATCTCCAAATCTTTTCAACTTCAACCATAAAAAACTCCCAATGGCGAAAAGTCTAAAGCTGGGGGGCCAATGATCATTTTGAATACAGATCGAATTATTTGGCAGAAAAGTTCATGAAACATCTGCACAGAAAAATCAAGTCGTCTTCTTGGTTCTTCTGCAGATCTAACAGGATAGCATTCCAGCTCTATTCAACTTCAACCAGGTAATTAAATCATCTTTCTTCTTCTTTAGCTACCAATTCTTCTGCATATTCCTCTTTGTTGCTCTTTTTTTTTTTTTTTTTTTGGGGGGGGTGTTGGTTTTTATTATAGATTTGCTTCTGAGATCTCATGTATGCTGTATGCTTTTGTTTCTATTGCTGATTTGTTTCTGAGATCCCAGCTATTATGTGTTTTTTAAAAGATGAAATATGATTATGAATACGGTCTAATTTATCCAAAATCTTTGATCAATAGCAACAGCTATGGACGTAGTCTCGCCAATACTGCAGGTTTCAGGTGCAAGTCATGTCGTCAATAAACTAGTTGATAAAGCCACTACTTATGTGCGAGATCAGTACTACTGGAAAACTGACTTGCAAGAAGAATTGCAAAACCTCAGACGCTTACTTCCTCAGATCCAAGTAATTGTTGGTTTTGCCGAAGATAGATTAACTTCGTATGGATCATCTAATCGAGCATTAATGGAGTGGCTTGGGCAGTTCAGGGATGGGATCGACGAGGCTGAGGAAGTGCTAGATGAGCTTGAATATCTTGAACTAGAGAAAAAAGCTAACAGTGACAAAAATAGGCTTTCTAAAACGGTTGATGGTTCTGTTAAGGCTGCAAAAAGATTTCTGAAATTTGATGATCTTCTTATTGAGAGATTAAGGGCATGCGTAAAGAATTTGAACGCCTCTGCTTCAAATGCCCATAATTTTCTGGCAATATTGGGGCATACTGGTGGCATCGGCACTGGACAAATGCAGCAGGAGTTTCTCCCGTTGACCGATCAAAGTAGGATCACATCTTCGTTGCCTGAAGTATTATTCAAAGGGCGTGAGGAACAAAAACAAGAAATCATCCGCTATTTGTCGGGGGAGTCAGTGGAAGAATCTGAAATTCAGATGAGTGAGAATGTGCATTGCCTTCCTTTGGTAGCGATGGGTGGTATGGGGAAGACAACGCTCGCTCAACAAGTCTTTGATCATTTTGAAAACATGAAGAAGGAACACTTCGGCATCAGAATCTGGGTATGTGACTCCTTACCTGATCTTGATGCAACAAGTATTTTGAAGAAAATTCTGGATTCAACTCGCCAATCAGATGACTCCTCAACTAATCTCGATGCATCAAGTCTTATGAAGAAAATGTTAGATTTAACCCACCAATCTGAGTCATCTGAACTACTACCAGTGAAGCTCAAGGAGAAGTTAAGTTCCAAAAAATTTTTACTCGTCCTAGATGATGCTTGGGATGATAAAAATCAGACAGCGTGGAAGAGATTATGTGATCCACTGCTACACGGTCAAAAGGGTAGCTGGATACTATTAACAACTAGAATGGAATCAGTTGCGAAGATGGTCTCAAAAGTAATCAAAGGCACAATGAAATCGATGAAGTTGCAGGGCTTGTCAAAAGATGAATGCCGTTCACTCCTCTACGAGCATGCATTTGCTGGTCAAGATCCTGATAAATTCCCTCAGCTTAAAGAAATTGGCGAAGAAATATTGGAGAAATTGAAAGGTGTACCTCTTCTAGCAAAGTCAATTGGAGGAGCATTGAATAGTAAATTGACAGAAGATCATTGGACAAGCATTTCGAGAAGTGAATTATGGAAAACACCACTTGAATCAAAATACGAATTCAGGCCAGTTCTAATACTCAGTTACTTGATGCTTCCACCACGTTTGAAGCGGTGTTTTTCCTACTGTGGCATATTCCCTCAAGATTACGAATTTAATAAGCAAAAACTAATGTACATGTGGGTGGCAGCAGGCCTAATTTACTCGGAAGAATCAGAAGAGGGCTCGGATGAGGACATAGCTAACTCTTGCTTTGATACGTTGTGCAACAAATCTTTCTTTGACAATCGGAGTATGCCTCGGATGAAGAAAATATTTTTCTATGATACAACAGAAGAGATTTACACAATGCATGATATGCTGAACAGTCTTGCTTGTCATGTCTCACGCTATGAATGTTGTAGAATTGTGCATGGTACTCCAAGTCGCATTTTGGATTCTAATGTCATCCGTCATATATCTATTACCTACAGTACCGATGCTCAACTCCTTGATCTAGCTAAAATGGTGTGCAAACTCAAGCACTTGCAAACCCTCTGGATACAATATAATGGGGATCCTAAAAAACTTGATGATTTTATTCGAGATGCGTGTAAATCACCGAGAAGAATTCGAGTATTGATTGTTCAGTCTAATGATTTCAAAATATCTAATCAGTGTTTGAAAAGTATCAGGGACTTTGTTAAAATACGATTTCTTGAAATTCAAACTATTCCACCATCGCTATCAATGCGTAAGTTCTACTTTTTACAATATCTAATTGGTGACCGATACCATTCTCATCTGGGCTGTCTGGCAAAAGACTCAAACAAGTTGACCAACTTAAGACATTTATACCAAGTAGCTGAGGATGCACTTCTCTCTGTGGCTGAAGTAGGAAAGTTAACATCCCTCCAAGAATTATGCTTCACTGTAGGCACAAAACCCAGATATAGAATTGATGAGTTGATGTATATGAATAATCTCCGCCAATTAAAGATTAAACAACTTTCCAATGTGCAAAGTCTTGAAGAGGCCAATATGGTCAACTTGGTTGAGAAGCGTCATCTAACAAGCTTGGAACTAGACTGGTTTGGGAAGAGGGATGCAAGTAATCCTGACCTTGATCAACAGGAGGTTCTGGCAGCTCTACAACCCTCTACCACAATTAAAGAACTCATGATTAGATGGAACAAAGGTGGTAGGCCTGTACCATGGATGGATACTCCATCTCTTTCTCGGCTTGAACATCTTCAACTAGAATTTTGTACAAGTTGGGAAGAGTTGCCCCCTCTATGGAAGTTGCCCCACCTTAAGTTTTTAAGATTGGTTTACATGAAAGCTATTAGAAGCTTGGGTTGTCCCTTGTCTGATCGGATGGACATACAATTTCCAGTTTTAGAGGAACTTGAATTTCATGACCTTCCCCTCTTGGAGGAATGGAATGGTGCGGATGATTATGTATGGTTCCCTCTTCTTAAAAGTGTTCAAATTGAAAAGTGTCCCAGACTAAAGAAAATTCCTGACCTTCCTTTGTCTATAGAGAATCTCAGATTCAAAGATTTGGGGTTAGAAGATCTTCCACGGTTCTACAAGTGTTCTAATGGTTCTAGGACATTTGGAGGATTTCAACAGTTGATGTTTCTCAAATCCCTTGAAATTTATAAGTGCCCGGGGATTGCACAGATTGGAGCAATTGGTGAAGAGGATGATCATCTCCTACCATCGTCACTGGAAACACTTGAACTTGAAAATATTGAGGAACACAAAGATTTGGCAAATTATCTACGAAGTCTCACTTTGCTCACTAAATTCCATTTACATTGTTCTCCGGGCTTGGAATCATTTCCTTTAGCAAGTGAGCTGGAACATCTGACTGTACTCCAAGACTTGTGTATTTCGGATGGTGAATCTTTGACTTCACTTGGAGACTTATATATTTTAAAATCTCTTAAATCTCTAGAGATTTTTGATTGTCCAAAATTCCTCGTTGCTGAGGTTGAGTCAGAGAAGTTTTTAAAAGACACGACAAGGAAGCATGCAGTATCATCTTCCTCAATTTTTGATCAGTCTGCAGGTAATAAAGCTGCTAGGATCCTTCCCTCCTCCCTTGAATCCCTGAAATTTAAAAACTCGGACATTTCACAAGAACGATTGGGTCGATGCCTTCAAGACCTTACCTCCCTCCGACGGTTGGAAGTATCAAATTGCCAGCATTTGATGTCTCTTCCCAACATAGAGTATCTGCATAATCTGACAGCGTTGCGGGCATTGGATATTTCTGATTGTAAAGAATTATGTGAATTGGAGTCCTTGACGACAATTGCCTCACTCATATATTTGGACATTAAGTGCTGCCCCAAATTACTAGCTACAACATTTGCCACTCTACAAAATCCTGCAACAGCAACAGAACAAAGTGCCACAAAGAAAAAGAAGGGAACATTACCTTTCCTTGAAAGGATTGATATCGACGACATCTTCTATCTACCCATGTTACCGATTTCAGAAAAGCTAAAGAGACTTTATATCGAAAGTAGTGACAAAGAGTTCACTTGTTTCCCTTCTGAGATAGAGGAGTCGTTGTTGCAATATCGGAAGTCTCTGGAATATTTAGGTTTGGACAGAATACCTCATCTGCAATCTTTACCCGCAATTTTGGAGAGCTTTTCATCGCTCAAGGATCTTTGTATATATTCTGCTCCAGCACTCAAGTCACTGCCCAGGATGCCTGTCTCACTGGAGCGACTGAGGATTTTTGGATGCAGTGCAAAGCTTAAGAAGCGTTGCCAAGAGAACATCGGTCGGGACTGGCCTAACATCAAGCACATCCCTTACATTGATATTAGAGCTGGCAAAGAGAACAAGGCTGAGGTGTGTTAATGCTAACAAGGAATCGCCACTTTATTCATGCTGCATATCGTGTTTGCTTATTGAATTACCTAATTATCACTTACGTTACCATCGACTAAGTTTTCTCAAATCGCTTGTGTTCACTTTAAAATTGCTTGTGTTCATTTTATTCTCTGAGTTATTTAATATTTTTCATGTTGCTTATTTTGTGTTTTATCCGTATCGCCTCAGGCTCAAGTCAATTGCAACTGTGTCAGCAGCAGGCTTTGGAGTTCCAAATGATCGCATATATATATAAAATACCAAGCACATCACCTTGTCATTCATCAAAAGGGCAAGTTATCAATTTTGAACTCAATCTCTTTGTGCTTTAAGTTTTTGTTTCCATTCATTTTGAAAATAAACCATGAAGAGAAGAACCCATTACCGTGATAATACTTACCTTGGGTGCTGTTTTCCACATTTCTAAAACATAAACTGATTTACTTGATGTATTCATTAGAAGGGTCACACTTCTAAAACATAACTGATTTACTTGATGCATCTGTTAAAGTTGCAAAAGAATTATTGAAATTTGATGATGTTCTTGAGAGACTAAGGGCATGTGTGAACAATTTGAATACCACTGCTTCAGATGTTATTAAATTTGAAGAAATATAATCATGGCTAGCTATACATAGTATAATCTCAGCTTTTGCTATTTGATGTTTTCCTTCAAAAATGTCCCGAGTATATTTATCTATCTATTCAGCTTTATATTATTTGTTTTCATGGTAAATTAAACTTCTTGTCCATTTTGGAACTCTTGAAATGTTTGCAGAGTGACTTATAGTCTTGAAAAAAAACAGCATATGCATCATCAATCTCAGAGGTAATATATATTTTCTCATGTTAATTAAGCGAAAACATTCAATTGCTGATCTTTCTTCACTGTTTCTATCAGATCCACATTCAACAGTGAGCAAACATGGCTACCAAGAATTAGTGATGATCGAACTTTTCTTCCACTCTTGTTGTCGAACCTACAACCATTGTAGCTTCTGATGAAATATATGAACAAAGACTATGCATCTGAAGTGCATCTACAGCTCCCTAAAGCTCTCTCCCCTCTCCTCTTGTTGAGACACTTAATCACTCTATTTAGTTAATTTGTCTCAGTACTAATTCGAACAAATCTATTAGAATTTCCAACAATGTATTTGAATTTAGAACCTCTTATATTTTTTGTTGAACAATTGTGTGGTTGAACATTTAAATATTTGGACTTTATATTATTTGTTTTCATGGTAAATTAATCTTCTTGAGCATTTTCCAACTCTTGAAATGTTTGCAGGGTGACTTATAGTCTTCAAAAGAACGCCATATGTTCCATCAATCCCAAAGCTAATATATATCTTTTCATGCTCATTAAGCCAAATCATTCAATTGCTAATCTTTTATGATTGTCTCTATCGGATCCACATTCAACAGTGAGTAGATATGGCTACCAAGAACTAGACGACGATCAAACTTTTCTTCCACTCTGGTAGCTGAACCTAAAAGCATTGCAACTTTTTGGTAAAATATATGAACAGAGAGTAAATATTTGAAGTACATTTACAGCTTCCTAAAGCTCTCCTCTCTGCTCTTGTTGAGAAACTTAGTCACTCCAGTTAGTTTGTTTTAGTACTTATTCAAAGAAATCTATAAGACTTTCCAACATTAATGTATTTGATCTCACAAGCTCATATATTTTGTTCACCGTCTGTGTTGTTTAACATTCATTTTGAGATGCTCATTGAAATGAAACATTTATATGTTTTTTTCTGGATTATTTATCCACATTCATCGGTTGTTCAATTATTGTGACAATTTCTATGGAATTTTAAGCATTTTCTTCTTTGTTTGTGTCTCATATCTGCACAATTGTCAAATATAGTGTTGGTGCAATTTATATTAACGGTCTAACTCAAGTTTTGATGAATGACAAGTGAGTTAAGTTAGGTGTTATAATGTTCTAACATTGTTATCGAGTGTGCAGAGTTAACTGATTTGACAGGTTAAGAGGACCTAATACCAGGCAGGAAGTCCAGTCTGGATGTTCAATTCCCGAGTGGCGAAGTCCAGATGTGTGATTTCGGCAGGAGATCGGGATGTACAATTCTCGAGTGGCGAAGTCTGGATGTAGGATTCCGGCAAAAAGTCATGGTGGGTTAGATTGACGTAAAGGAAGTAACTTGATACACGGTAAGTAAAGGTAAGTCATCGGAGAAAAGTGACTAAGTAAAGACGCGTCCCGGTTGAGGGGACAGTAGGCATCGGTCCAATTTAGGTGCATTTCATAAATCTAAATTGAGATCCTGACTAGATCCTAATCTGGAAGACAAGGTCTAAGTTATAAATTAATCTCATCATTATTGCTAATGTTGTTTTGCAGGTTAGATATTGTCAGGTTGGACTAACCTAACTTACAGGGCAAAAATAGCGAAAAGACCTCGGGTGAACAGTACTCGAGGCGCCTTCAAGCATTGGAAGGCACCTTCGTACTGTTCACGAAAGGCGCCTTCGTACTGTTCACGGAAGGCGCCTTCGGTGCTATGGAAGGCACCTTCCAAAGGATAAAATTTAGACTTCGTCACATATAAGGAGCAACAAGTTCGGGATCAAACTTTACAGGTTGGAGGCGCCTTCCATACCCTTTATAAGGATGTCTTGACCAAGCTTCAAGATACACCTTCTCTAAGCATCTGATTGGCTTTCTGATTGCTCCAGCTTCCTGCAGTTGCCCTGCTACAACTCTGCTACGCCTGAATGCCACTGAGAAACCGCCCAAACACCAAGCTCAAACCGATTGACTATAAACAGTGTTTGGTAACAAAGTTAATTACTGCACTTAATTTTTGCAATCGAGAAGTATAGCGTGTTACACTTCTCTGACTCTTTTTGTGCTCAATTCCCTCTTCTGACGGTTTTAGAAGAGGTACTTAGTGGATTGCCCATCGATAGGTTCGTGGGACCTGGGTCTTGGATTCAGAGTTGCCGAAGGCTTCGAATCAAGTAAAACTGAATGCGTACTCTTTTGCTTGATTTTTCATTTTGCTTTCTTACTTAGTTTTCCGTTGCGCACTTTGTTTTAAAAACCAAAAAGAACAATTTTTTGAAAATCACGTGATTCACCCCCTCTCACGTGCGTCTCAATCTAACAAGTAGAATCAAAGCAGGTTTTGCTCTGAATTGGTGCAACCCCAATCAAACCGAGAGAACCATTTTTTTGGATTTCGATTTCTCGTATCTTATCTGAATTGGTAAAATACATCTCTTCAGATAATTATTTCTCGTTCGGTTTGTTGGATCGATTGCACGTGAGAGGTGGGGGGGGGGGGGAGGTGAATCACGTGATTTTTGAAAAATTGGTCTTTTTCTTAGTTTTGAAATCAAAGTAGAATACACAGGGAAAAATTGAAAAATGAAAATCTAACACCAGAGAACACAAGCGGTTTTACTTGGTTAGGAGCCTTCGGCGACTCCTACTCTAAGACCCAGGTCCGTGAACCTATCGATGGGTAATTCACTTCCTCTTTCAATATCTCTGAAAGAAGGGATCGAAATACAAAGGAAAGTTCGAACAAGTGCAACACCCTGCACTTGTCCTTTTCCAGTAATTAATTACACAACTTAAACTTTACCGACACTTAGTGGATAGAAAGTAGTTGTGCAGATGTCGGTCTACCGGAGCCGATCGAAACTCCTTGGTGCAGTCGTCGGGCACAACAACTCCGCAATATACTCGATGCAGGAGCCCAGAGCAGTCGGAACCTCAAACAGGCATGTAGTAGCTCGTATGGAAGTTGTTGTTGATAGCCTTCTCGAGATAGCCTTATAAAGGGCATGGAATGTGCCTCCAATGAGGCAAAATCGATCTCGAACAGCCCGACACTTATCCATTGCGAAGTCAAAACTTTATCTTAGGGAAGGCGCCTTCCATAGCCATGGAAGGCGCGAAGGCGCCTTCACTGCTTGAAGGCGCCTTCGGACATTATTCATCTGAAGGCTTTTGCTCATTTTTGTCCTACAAAAATGTGTTAGTCCAATAAACCTACAAGACAAGTGTTAACATAATTAAAGAGTAGTATTAATTAGTTCCTATCCTTCCAAGACTAAGAACTAGTCAATATCTCAGCTTAGGGATCCCAAATGGACCTAAACTGGACCGACACCTACCTTCCCTTCAACCAGGACGCGTCCTCATTTGGTCACTCTCCTCCAGTGACTTACCTTAACTTACCAGTTTGTCAGACATCCAGTCAGCTCATTGACCTGTCTGGACTTCATGCCAGCTATCCAGTCGGCCCGTTGACCTGCCTAGCTGGATTTCGTACCAGCTATCTGATCGGCCCGTTGACATAGCTAGATTTCGCACCAACTATCAGGTCGGCTCGTCGACCTAGCTGGATTTCCTGCACACTTAATCAAGTGGTTAGATCATAACAGAATCTAACTTAACTTACTTGTCATTCATCAAAACCCGAGTTAGACTGTTAGTGCAACCTGTACCAACACAGTTTTTACTCGAAGTTAGTGTAACACCACTCGATTTCTCAATATTTTCTTCCTAATCAAGCACTGCTAATCCAAGACAAAGTCTTGGTACCTCCTTCTAACTTCTTTTTTCAGTAATCAATGACCCAACTTGAGGGATTTAGCATCGCTCGTCCTCCTCTCTTCAACGGAAACAACTTTTCATTTTGGAAGAAGAGGATGGAGGTCTACTTAAAGACAGACATCGAGCAATGATTCACCATTCGACGAGGGTACTGGGAGCCTATAGATGAATTAACAAAAGTACCACTCGATCCGGAAAGATGGAGTCCAGAGAATAAGAAGAAAACCCAGATTGACTCAAAGACATTGAACACGATTTAATGAGGACTCACGAAAGAGGAACTAAACCGAGTCAGCCCACACGAGAACGCAAAGGAGCTATGGGATAAGCTTATCAAACTACACAAAAGAACTACTAACTCAAGGGTAACGAAACATGATTTATTATTGAATTCTTTGTTTAATATTAAAATGGAGGATGAAGAAACCGCAAGCCAACTACACATGAGGATCAAGGATATTTTCAATGGCCTGCACATGATTGGATATCAACTCGAGAATCATGATGTAATTAGGTACTCTCTAAATTTGTTCCCTCAAACCTCAATGTGGGCATCAATCGTAGATACCTATAGGGTTTTGAGGAACCTCTCTAAATTAAACTAGATGAATTATTTTGTGAATTAGAGCTACATGAACAAACTAACGGCTCAAAAGTCCAGAAAGGAATTGTATTTTTTGCAGATACTTCGAAAGGAGCTAAACCCAAAGTAGAAAATGAGTCCGACTCGAATCAGATGAAGAAGAGCAGTTGGTGAATATGGTAAGGAAGATGTTCACTAGACGCAAGAAAAACTTCACCAAACGTGACATAAAGAAGATATCCAAGTCTGCATCCACTAACTCAAAAGCAAACGTAACGTGCTATAGATGCAACAAGAAAGGGCATTTCAAACACGAGTGTCCAAACGAAGATAAGATCAAGAAGACAAATAAAGCACTCAAGGCGACCTAGGTTGAATCTTCCTCGAATGGATTGGGAGTAGACAAATCAAACCAAGCCAGCTACCTCGCGCTAATGGAAACCAGAGGTGAATCGAATTGAGAAGACGAGTCCGAATACGAGTCAAGCAACAGATTCGCATCCGGTTCAGATGAACCAACTGGGTAACATTTAATAACACTTAAAATATCTTTAAAATTATATCCTATCTAATCAAGAAATTAATGAAAATTTTGGAACACACTAAACTCCTCCTTAAAGAAAATAACATCCTTAAGGAATAACTGAGCTTGATCTCCTTAATCGACCAAGTTCAAGTCAGAATTTCAACTCAAGCTAAAAATCTTGAGGAAGAAAATTCTATCTTGAAATGTCAAGTTAAAGAGTTAAAAGAACAGTTGGAAAAGTTTACCTCAGGATCTAAGTATCTAAATATGATACTTGGATCACAAAGAACGGTGTATAATAAATCCGGACTAAGAAATTAATCAAAGTTTCGGTTCCAAAAGCGTGCCTAACCACGCAAGTAGAATTCAATCAATATTATGTACCAAAAATTAAAATTTACTACATAAATCAAAATAAACCAAATAACTCACTCTTAACTTTAAATATTAAATCTTTAAAACTAAACTCAAACCTAAAGAATAAAATCAAATCAAATAAATCAAAAACCAAACCTAAGTTGAATAAAAATAAAATTAATCTAAACTCAAACTATAACCAAGTCTATTATAACTATAAAACAAATCGACACAAACCTAAAACGTAAATTCAAAGGTCAATAATTTAAGGGGAGACTCCAAATTAGTTGGCATCTCTAAAAATAATAATTTATCCAGCTGGGTAATTAAGAGTAGAATAAATAGGGACAAAGTTTAATTTGATAAACGGTACTAGAGAAATTTTGGATGATAACAGGTTAGGAAAGCTCTGCCTATTCATGTCTAAGAAGATATGACTTCGACTTAATGCATTTGACTTAGTGGAATTAACTAAAGCTACCTCTTACTAATCTTAACTGGTTAAACTAAAGTTTTATATTAACTTCAGGGAATAGGATTATTTGAAAAATTTTGAAGGCGTGGTTACTCTAATGATGTTTAGGTGACTTACCATAGCTTAGAGATTTATCTAAAGAATGTCTATAGATTTATCTAAAGAATGTCTATTTGTGAAACCCAAAACTAAACTCGAATCTAACATAAGTTAAACTAAACTCTGAAATTCAACCTAACTCATCTCTCATCTCATATAATCATATGATTCCCTGATTGAAAATATATATCAAGTGAGATAAATAAAAATTCAAATTAAAATAAAATTCAAATTAAATTAAATACAAATTAAAATTAAATTAAACTTAAAGTAAAAATTAAGATTAAATTCAATTAACTCAAAATCTAAATAAATAACTAAAAGCTTAACAAATTAAACTTAAAAAAATTATTACTAGCACTGAAGGCACCTCTGATACTATCGGAGGCGCCTTCGGAAGGGCGGGAAAAATCCCACCCCAACTAACTGAAGGCACCTTCAGTCGGTTGAAGGCGCCTTCTATAGCTCATGGAAAACGCCTTCCATCGAGTTGAAGGCGCTTTCAACCCAATTTTTTATAGCGAACAAAGGCTTTCTCTGTTCGCAAACGTTCTCCTCTTAAGGCACCTTCCAGCCGGATTTCTTCACCTTTTCTCCCTTTTTTTTCCCAGATTCTCAATAATATCTTCTCAGTACCTTCTAACTCAACCCACTTCGTCATTTTCTTCACTTATATGTTTTTTTCTTGATTATTTGCATATATAAACTATGTTAGATAAAATGAAATGTTATTCCATTCCGGGCTAATTCCAGCAGTACCCTATCTATCGATACTAGATTTTTCACTGAGCAACTTAGGTTAGATTTTCTACCATATTCATATATTGCACTTAAACTAGATCAAATCCATAGAAAGCATGTTTCTATAGCTCTAGGAATTGAGCATCTCACAAACACAATAGGTCTACCTTGATTGTGTATTCACAAACTTAGAATGGTGTGACATGCATAAGCCTATTGGCTGAACTTTAGATGTTTATATCAGTGCATCAATACAAGTTTTGGTAAAAAATATCAAAATTATAGTGATCAGGTTAAGTAATCCATTTCAGTAAAACACTAACTAGATACATTTACTTAAATGTTGCTATCTTTTGATAGTTAATTAGTAACTAATGGTTAGACATTTAAGGTCAAATTTTTGGATAAATATTTTTTTTAATATATCAGGTTTTGGGATAGCATAATTGAAAATAATTTATTTTGTTTCCTAATACTTGTTGCAAAAATCACCTTCAAAATTGCGTTCAAATTTCTTTTTGCAAAATACTTTCAAAATTACTTGATTCGATAATGATGAGGGACCCCTCTAAAGATAAGTTAAAGTGAGGAAGATAGGCTGACGTGGGAGACAAAGTTGAGCTAACCTAGTACGATTGAGCGGACCGAGTTACGACTGAGCGGACCGAGTTGACCGAGCGGATTGGGTGTTGCCAAGCGGATGGTACTAGCTTGAGAGACAAGTAAGCCGGGCTTTCCCTGATTCGATAAAATTACCCTCCAACCACAAAGAAAGATAAGTAGCGATCAGTCTCACCGATCGGGCACGACATGCAGTCAGACCGAGATAACTGAGGGCAGCCAGGAAGCAGGGAAAAGGACGAGCCAGCGAGCCTAGTGGACATTGCCAAGAAGGAGAAGCCTAGTTGAGTGAATGTCGGTCGACCGTGCATGGTCCCGCTAAATATCTTATCATATCCTTTTGAGAGTTTGTACCATTGACAGTATGACATATTCTATAGGTACATCGTACTTTAGAAGTTTCCAAGTTGTCAAGTCAGAAGAATGCATGACTGCTTAAGGAATGATATTAGGGACACCTTTTGACGTGTCTTTTCCTGGGATACCTAGGAAAATGTACCTATGTCTTGAGATGTGTGCACGAACATTATAGTGTCACTATAAAAGGAGGTTCCCATCTACAGGGAGGGCAGGCGCAACTTTATTTTCCACATCTCTTAGCTATAGTTCTACATTTCTTGAGATCATCAAAAACTGACTTGAGCGTCGGAGGGCCAACATCAAGAACTCTTTCCTGGCCCGGCCCAGCCCGACACTGATACTTTTGTGTGACAGGATTACGTGGAGTCTTCATCGCGTTAACCTTGAAGTCATCTCCCAAGCTTGCCATCTTCACCGTTTTTGGGCAGGATCATATTTGGCATTGTCTGTGGGAAACTTATTTGAATCCAAAGCATGAAGATGGAGGACGCTGGACGACTCGCCATTGTAACATTAGCACAAGAAGAGTTGGACATACTGGTGCAAGTGTGAGTTGCAAAGATATTGAAACAGTAGAAGGCAGCAACCGATCGCCGATCGGATGAGCCCGCAGTGTCAGCGACCGAACAATAAACAGAACATAGAGGTCGAGCGAAAAGCCTTGCCACTCACAAGCACCACAACAAACCGACCGACACATTCGGAGATGCACCGAATGCGCCTATCCCATATCACCAAACATTGTTCTGCACCCTATTGGAGGAACAAGGCCGGGTGGATAGTGTTAGTACCTCAAGGTAGTTTTGATGTGATCAACCAAGTCAAGTTAGGTTCTGTTATGGTTTAATCCTTGTGTCTAAGTGTACAAGAACATAGGAGTACAAAAAGTCGAGCGAAAAGACGCAACTAGTGAGAAGGACGGCACGACAGAGAGTCAACGGACTTGATGTGTCCAAGGTACAAGGTGCTGCGGAAGAGTACGCGGGCGGATGAAAAGGAGGCGCGCGACATTTTTAAGGGACGAGAAGTCGGAGTGAAAGTTTGCTCGAGAAGGTCGGAAGTTGATTTCTAGTGAGCCCTATTCTGTATGGCCAAAATCACTCAAGCGAGTGGAACCAGAGCGGAAGACCTGACCAAGGTGAGCGGAAGACCAGGACCGAAAGTCAACAAAATGTTGAATTTCTTGGTCTGGACATATGGACTAGGATTTTTATCCAAACGCGACGTGGTGCATTCCGTGGCGACGGAGATAAAATTCTATCTCCATCCAGGTGCCTGGAACCCTTCCAGGCACCCGACCAGGGCTATAAATACAGCCCTAGTCCTAGAAGGTCGGAACAACACTTGTAATTGACTCTTCTTTAGTCTTATTTTGTAATTGAGTGTGTTAACTGTTGTAAGAGGCTTCTCCACCCGAAGGAGATTGTTTAGTGAGCTTTTCGTCTTCCTTGGATTAACACATCTCCGGTTGTAACCAAGTAAAATCTCTGAGCCTCTTCTTTATTTGATTAGTTTTCTTTTTATGCAAGTGTTTATTTTAATATAGCTATAAAGTCGAGAAGGGTTTATTTTTTATGCAGGCTATTCACCCTCCTCTAGTCGGTCGCCAAGGGACCAACTGATAGGGCATGAGGATCCTCTTTAGATGAGGCGTCTATTGTAAACGAGCGGAGGGGTAAAGCGCCTAAGCTCGATGACTCCCCCAAACGAATAAACAGGCAATTCTCTATGGCAATCTTGGATGATCAACTGCCACGACATTACACATCATTGATGATTGGAGAGTACACGGGGGCAACTAATCCTGCGTACTATCTAATCAAGTTCAACAATATAGCCACACTCCATCAATACATCGTCAGGGTCAAATGCCGAGTGTTTCTCATCACGCTCTCCGTATCGACCTAGAGGTGGTTTAGGCGACTGTCGATCGGGTCTATATGCAGTTTCAAAGACTTCTGAGCACATTCCTACAACATTTCGCGAGCAGTCACTGCTATCAGAAGATGAATGTCAATTGTTCGCGGTGAAGCAGGGGCCTAATGAAGCACTGTGAGCCTACATCTCTAGGTTTAATCAGGTAGTTATAGAAGTCTCATTGGCCACTCCAGAGATCCTTGTGAGTTCATTCTCAAAAGTAGACTTGACCACGGTTCGGAACTGACGATTCGATGGTTCGGAACCATCGGTTTCTAACAGGTCGACTCATAACCTTAACCACCCAAAATTGTTACGGTTCACGGTTCGGAACTGACGGTTCACGGTTCTGCATGGTTCGCCACAGTTCAAGATTATTATATTAAAAAAATTAAAAATTAAAAATTAGAAATTAAAATTTATTTTAAAAAAGGGCTTGCATTTATTTAAATTACCTACGTATCCCCTTAGGGTATAGGGGAATCAGAGCCCATGTAATTCTTTTACATTTTTATCCTTTTACCCTATCACTCACTTTCATTTCCTGTTCCTGTTGTATTCATTCCTTCGGTATCAAAATCTTCAACTTCGTCATCTAAAAGTTGCATTATTTGAATTCTTTTCTCGGCTTTGGTCCAATCATCCAGTAATGCTTTGGCTTCTAATGAGTCGGGAGACAAAGTTTATCGTCATTCATCTAATATATTGCCGCTGACACTGAACATATACTCCACAACAACAGTTGATACTGGACAAGCTAAAATTTCTTTGGTGATCACTGAGAGGATGAGAAAGTTTTAAGCCTTCCGTGACCATCATTTTAAGATATTAAAATTTTCACTATCTGCTTCATTAAAATCAAAAGAAGTCATAAAATAATTCTCAAGTTCCTATGTAGAACTTGAGAATCCTCGTGGACATTTCGTTCGTTCTTTTAATAAAAATTGTGCTTTTATAAGTTTTAAATTATTACTAGTAGTTTGTTATATTTCAGAAATATTAATTTGTGTTCCATATTTTACATAATATTGATTATAAATATCATATAAATAAATTCTAACATTATATATAATATTAACTGGATCAGGAGAAGAAGAATAAATAAATTTCAAGAATAAAATAAAAATATTTTTCTCATTTAGTTTTCATAGCTAAGATGCAAAAAGATAAAGATTCATTATTAATATGTTCATTTAAAATTAATATTATATTAGAAAAATTTTCTAAAACTAATTGAGTAGATAGATAATAAACACTGGAAAGTTATTCAGTTGCATCATTAAATATTTTTAAAATTTCACAAATACTACTACAAATATTCTATTGTTGTGAAAATAAATATATATTAGTATTAGTATTTTGTGTAAAAAATGAACATAATAATTCTTTATATTAAAATAAATCTTGTAATAATTGGTATGTTGAATTCCAACGTATTGGTACACCACGTGAAAATTTGTTAGGTCTCATTCCATTAGTTTTACAAAACCTATGTCATTATTTCATTACAGATGGATAAGATCATAAATAAGAAATTACAATTCTAATTAGTTTACTATAATTTTCTAAAATTTTTAATCCATCTTAAACACATAAATTTAAAACATAACATACATAATGAATATAAAAAAAATAAACCACCAATAATAAGTTGACAAACAAATTTTAGATCATCTATACAAGCGGTATTAGAACTAGTATTATCTACTGATATTGAAAATATTTTATGAGTTAATCCATTTTCTTCTAAAATTAAACATAATAATTTATTATGCGATGTTATGAGTATTATGTGATTTATCAAAAACTCTATAAGCTAATAATATTTTTTGGAGGTTCCAAGAGTTATCGATCCAATGGTAAGTCGCATCCATATATGGATTACTAAATTTATCAATTAAATTCTTTTTTTTCTTTATTTATTAATTTTTTAATTGTACAAGTAAGTGTAGTCCTAGGAATACGTTTAGTACATGGATTAAGAGATTTTTTATAAAAATCTTTAAATATGCATTTAGATCCAAAACTAAAAGAAAGATATTCTATGGAAATAAATTTAGCTAATGCTTCTCTTAATTTATTATCTGAATATAAAAATAAACCAGAATCAATACTACCGCTAGTTGAAGAAAATTTTGCTAATTATATTTGAGAATGGTTGAGTCCATATTCCGTTGGGTGCTTTGTTTTTACATGTCGTTTCAATGACCCATAGTCACCACTGGCTTAGAATTTATAGGAAGCATTGCAGTGCTTACATTTTGCACGCATTTCTCCCAACGAAAGAGTGACCTTCTCAAATGTTTAGTGAAAATAGAAGACTTTAGAGGAGAAATTTTCTAAATCTTAGAAGTAATTACATCGGTACTTCCTTGTGTTTCGGGTGTTAGATTTGGAAGGTACTTGATCTCATCATTGGTGGATTGAATGTTGGAGTCCTCCTCCTGCAAATTCACTATTTTCTTTCCCTTCCGAGCTTGAGATGATGCACCTCCACGACCTCCTTCCATTGTAATTGAAAATTAGAAACGAAAGTGCGTGGAAATGAAGACGAAAACATATATAAAATACAAAATTGAGATTAAGAGTAAAGAAGATGTATGTGAAAATGATGAAATGAGCTCTCTATTTATAGAGTTTGGATAGTAACCGACACTAAATCATAGCCATTGATTAAAAAATAGTCAAATGATCCTAATCAATGAAAAAAATACCCAAAAAAAATCTCCCACTCCTCTCTCAACGGCTAGGAACCGCCGGTTAACTAGAGGTTCCAATGGTAAAAAAAAACTTGTTGAACTGACAATTAACCGGCAGTCTGTCAGTTTTGCACTTAAGGAACCGAAACTAGCCCGACAACTTGCTCGGGGTCAGGTATACTCACAAGGACTGTTAGATGTCAAATTCTTCCGTTCGCTCATCCGAAGGTCCCCCAAGGACTTCGGTCATTTGCTTGGATGAGCTACCTAGTACATCAATGTGGATGAAGCCCAAGCAGCTCAGAGGAGGGAAGTGATCCCTGAGCTGTCAACCATCCCGAAGTGCCAAGAGGCTCATACTCACCTGCCACCGAAGGGGCCCCGGAGCAGGAGTTACACAGTCACAACCCGAACTTCAGACCCATGCGGTCCAACATGTGGAAGATGAGCGGACGAGACCCACTAAGAGACGACAATGGACGCCGCTCGTCTGCTCTTTTCATCGAGTGATGACGCACAACACCAAAGACTGCTACCATCTCAAGCCGAAGCCCCGTCGAGCGACCTCACCAAGATCACACCACCAGTCCCCCTCTTCTGACTGACACCATTGTAGTCAATTAGGAGTGCGACATAAAAATAGAAGGCCGTCAAATGAAGAACATTGATAGCCAACTCAGAACCAAAGAGCATTGACATCGACTGAGCGACCACGCACATCGGCTCGAGAAGAAGAGAACTGCCACAATGCCGCCCGGGGCGACATAAGAATGATCGCGGGAGGCTTGACGAATGACGACTCCAATTGAGGCCGGAAATCACATGTCCAGTTCCTGGAAATCCACACCGTCGGGTGTAGTAAAGCAGCAGCAGAAGGACCGAAGATTAGTTTCGATCCTCGAGACTTAGAGGGAGTGGAGGTTCCTCATGACAACGCCCTGATTATCAAAGCAGTAATTGCTAACTATAATATTCATTGTACTTTTATAGATACAGGTAGCTCGATGAATATCATCTTTAAAAAGGTGTTCGATCAGCTACAAAGCAACCGGAGGGAGTTACAGCGCATGATGACTCCCTTATACGGGTTCATCAGCAACAAAGTTTTGTAGATCAACTAAGTCTGGTTAGCCATATCCCTAGGGGAGGAGCCACTCAGGAGGATAAGGACGATGAATTTTATTGTGGTGGATGCGCCGTCCACCTATAATGTCATACTGAGTGGACTGACGTTGAATGAATTTCGAACGGTTATCTCCACCTTTTGCCAAAAGATCAAGTTCTCCATCGAGAACTCGGTCGGTGAAGTGAAGGGCGACCAATTGGCCGCTCAACGATTGTAATGCCCCTAGTTTTTTTTTAAAAACACATAATAAAACATAAACTGTGGACGTCACTTATTCTTACTTCCATAAAGGTCTCTTAGTTCAAATTACATAGACGGTTCGAAGGTAAACATAGCAAAATACAGAATTTAATCTGGATGGTCTTCGGGTTGTATTGCCCTTGTTCCGAGTTGGTTCACTGGTTAATACCTCCTGTCTCGTTGTCTCAATATATGAAAAAAAGTATAATTTGTGAGTCAAGAGACTCAGCATGTTCAAACCTGTGTCATGCTATAGTTAGCATCTATAACCTAGTGTACTGAGGGAACCACATGCTAGGTAGCTTAGGACTTACCTACTGGCATATCATGGACATGAGCATAGACGTCTACATAGGCATACAAGTATAAACATAATCCTAAGCATGTACATAAGCTAAGTATAAAAGAGATACACCTAGGAGCATGCGTATAAACATAGGCATAAGCATACTTGCATGACATAAATGTACATACTACAGATGAATAGGACATAAGTATAAACATGTAATAAACTAAGCATGATTAAACATGATCATGAGCATGTATATAAACATAGGCATAAGCATACTTGCATGACATAAATGTACATACTACAGATGAATAGAACATAAGCATAAACATGTAATAAACTAAGCATGATTAAACATGATCATGAGCATGTATATAAACATAGGCATAAGCGTACTTTCATGGCATAACATATATACTATGGATGAACAACATAAGCATGAGTATGTAAATAAACTAAGCAGGAAAATAGATGCAATCATGAGTATGTATATAAGCATAGGCATAAGCATGTAAATAAGCTAAATATGGAAAAGATCATAATCACATAGAGTTAGGGAGCTCCCGGGCTAAGGCCACCGATCGCACTCCACTACATAGTTTGGCGAGCTCCCGGGCTAAGGACACCGGTCACGCTCAACCACTTAGAATTTTGGTGAGCTCCCGGGCTGAGGACACCAGTCACACTTGACCACGTAGATTTGGTGAGCTCCCGGGCTGAGGACACCAGTCACACTTGACCACGTAGATTTGGTGAGCTCCCGGGCTAAGGACATCGGTCACACTCAACCGCGTAGGTTTTGGTGAGCTCCCGGGCTAAGGACACCGGTCACACTCAACCACGTAGATTTTGTGAGCTCCCGGGCTGAGGACACCGATCACACTCAACCACGTAAATTTGGTGAGCTCCCAGGCTGAGGACACCGGTCACACTCAACCACGTAAATTTGGTGAGCTCCCTGGCTAAGGGCACCGGTCGCACTCAACCACGTAGTTTTGGTGAGCTCCCGGGCTGAGGACACCGGTCACACTCAACCACGTAAATTTGGTGAGCTCCTGGGCTAAGGGCACCTGTCGCACTCAACCGCGTAGGTTTTGGTGAGCTCTTGGGCTAAGGACACCGGTCACACTCGACCACATAGATTTGGTGAGCTCCCGGGCTGAGGACACCGGTCACACTCGACCACTTAGATTTGGTGAGCTCCCGGGCTGAGGACACCGGTCACACTCAACCACGTAAATTTGGTGAGCTCTCGGGCTAAGGACACTAGTCACACTCAACTACGTAAATTTGGCGAGCTCTCGGGCTAAGGACACCGGTCACATTCGACCACGTAGATTTGGCGAGCTCCCGGACTAAGGACACCGGTCACACTCAACCATGTAAAATTGGTGAGCTCCCGGGCTAAGGACACCGGTCACACTTGACTACAAAGAATTTTGTTGAGTTCCCGAGCTAAGGATGCCGGTCACACTCAACCATGTAACTATATAAACAAGAACATAAACATGAACATAAAGTGAACAAAATATGAACATATACATAACAAAACCATAAGCATAGCATAAGCATGAACATGACTTGAGCATATTTGCATGCGTGCTTATAAACTTATTGCTGTGGTGGCCTAGTTGCACGTAGCCAGGGGCGGAGAATTATATGGGCAAAGCTGGGCACAAGCCCAGCAGAAATTTTAAAATTTTAAGCCTAGGTATATATATTTAAAGCCCAGTTGTAATTATTAAATCAAACCCATTCATTTTTAAAGCCCAATTCAAGGCCTAGGTTATTAATAGCTGATTATTAAATCATTATTAGATAAAGCATTAAAGCCACCGACTAAAGTCACTAAACCCTAAATCATTCACAAAGAAGTGGCGGCTTGGAAAAGTTTGAAGAAACTAAAATTCTCTTAGGTTTGTGTTTCGATTTTATTTATATATAATAGTATAATCAATTACATAGTATATAGATTACGTTTTTTTAAATATTATGTGAATATATTAAGATTTTTATTTTCTAGGGTTGAAATTAAACATTGGGGATTTTAAAATTTCTAATATTTAGGATTGAAAATGTAAACATTGATATCTAGTTTATATTTGTTCAAAGAAGATAAATTTGTGAAAATTTTTAGGGTTGAAATTTGAAAATGTTGTGTACGGTTGAAATTTTTATCTTCATATTTGAAAATGTAGACAAATATGTTTCATTTGTTAGCTTCCCACATGTTCGAAGTGTATTTTTTAAAAAATTATTTTTGAAAAATGATTTTACTTGTTATTTTATATTTATAATTGTGCTGATTCTTTTTAATTGAACTTATATTATAGGTTAAAAAAAAAGTAAAGAATTTGCAATTTGAATTGAATTAGCTTAAATAATTTAGACTTACAAAATTTATTTTGATTACAGGTGAAATATTACAATGAAGAATCAAAAAATCTTTGATTTCTTCATAAAGAAGAATGATGAATCAACAAGTGATTTAAATGGGCCAAATAACATATCGTCTTGTATTTCAGAACCAGCATCTACTAAAAGACCAAGACTTGAAAATGAGACTCTTGATGAACCGCTTCCGAATTCGAGTAACAATTTGCAATATGTTTCTTATCCTGGAATTCGCATCCCAATTTTACAACATCCCATTGAACTTCAAGATGAGGTAAGAAGAGCATATATTGATAAAGGGCCAATTCAACCTATATATGATTATCCTTTTACTGAATGTGAAGGTCAAAAGCGTAGATTCCAATCTTCTTGGTTTAAAAAATATCCTTGGCTTGAATTTTCTATTGAGAAACAAAGTGCATTTTGTTTCCCTTGCTATGTTTTTGACACTAACTCAGCACAATTTGACACATTCACTGTCACGGGATTTAAAAATTGGAAAAGAGTTAATTGTAAAAATTGTCCATTCAAGAGACATGAAGGAGATGGGAATTCAAGACATAGCTTTGCCATGCGAAAATGGGGAGATTTGAAAAATCTTGATCAGCATATTGATAGAAGATTAGAAAAACAATCTTCTAAGCAAATTGAGCAAAATCGGTTGCTCTTAAAGGTGTCCATAGAAAGTGTGAAGTTTCTTGCTATGCAAGGTTGTGCTTTTAGGGGTCATGATGAATCAGTTGCCTCTAAAAACCGTGGAAATTATTTGGAATTGGTAGCTTTGTTGGGAAGAATGAATCCAGAAATTGGTAGTACTTTGGAAAAAGCATCTAAAAATGCAAAGTACACATCACCAGAAATTCAAAGAGAGATTTTGAAAATTATTGCTGATATTGTGAGGGATAAAATTCGTGCAGAAATTGGAGAAGCCAAGTTTTGTATCCTCGTTGATGAAGCAATTGATGAGTCAAGTAAAGAACAAATGGCTATCATTTTAAGATATGTTGATTGGGATGGGTTCATTAGAGAACGATTTTTTGAAGTTGTTCACGTTGAAAATACAAGTGCATTAACTTTGAAAAAAGAGATATGCAATGTATTCAACCAATACAATCTATTAACTAAAAATCTAAGCGGGCAAGGCTATGATGGCGCAAGTAATATGCGTGGGGAATGGAATGGACTCCAGGCTTTATTTCTTAAAGATTCTCCACATGCTTATTATATTCATTGTTTTGCTCATAGACTACAACTTGCTTTAGTTGCAATTTCTAAAGAGGTGCATGATGTGTGGCATTTCTTTTCAACATTAACTTCGGCTATTAATTTTGTTGGTTCATCTGCTAAACGTCAGTTTCAATTGAAATCTATCCGAAAAGTTGAAATTAATGATTTGATAAAATTGGGAGAAATTGACACTGGTACTGGATCTAATCAATATTGTTCTTTGGTACGAGCTGGAGCTACTCGTTGGAGTTCACATTTCAACTATGTTAGGAGATTCATTGGTTTGTTTGGTTCAGTGAGTACACTTCTTCAAGATCTTGTCGACGGTAATTCATAGACCATACATATTGGAATCATATATCATTGATATTTTTGTTCTTTCTTTCTCTCATCCTTTCATTTATCTACATCACTTTATTTTTGCTTCACAACCCAACCCATAAATAAGATTATTTCCATAAATAAGATTTTTTATAGAAAAGATTTTAGTTGTAGTTGCTACAACTATATGATGGATCCATTCATCTCATATAGTGACTGTTTCTTGGATATAAAATCATTTGACTTTGTATTTGTATTATTTCTGATGCATGAAGTTTTGGGAATATCAGATAAGTTGTGTCAGACATTACAAAAGAATGACATAGATATTTTGAATGCTATAAATTTGGTTTCTACTACTAGACTAAATCTTCAACAGATCCGAGATGATAGATGGGAAGGATTTCTTTGGAGTGTGTTGAAGTTTTGTGAAAGCAATGATGTTGAGGTGCCAGACTTTGATGATTGCTACACACGAGGTACAAAACGTTCTTGCCAGCAGAAAAACAATATAACAGTCCATGATCACTATCATTTTGAAATATTTAATGCAGTAATAGATTTTCAATTGATGGAATTGAATGAAAGATTTCCAGAGGGCACAATAGAACTTCTTACTCTCAGTAATGCTTTGAGTCCCATTGATGGATTCAAATCATTTTCTCTGCCTGACATTTGTTCTCTTGTTGATAAATTTTACTACTATGATTTCAATCTAGAAGAAAGAGGAGATTTGGAGAGAGAATTAGATCATTATAAATTCGATACACCGCGTCATGCGCAGTTTCAGAATCTTAATTCTTTGCATCATTTGTGCCAAACATTGGCCAGAACGACAAAGTCAGTTATCTATCTTTTGATTGATAGGTTGGTTCGATTGGTTTTGACTCTTCCAGTTTCTACAGCAACTACAGAACAAGCCTTTTTAGGGATGAAACTCATTAAGACGCCACTTCGTAATAAAATGGAAAATGACCTTATGGCCAATACCATGGTTGTTTATATAGAGAGGGATATTGCTTCAGGTATTGATACAGAATTTATCATAAACAAATTTGATGTATTGAAAAATCGCAAAATACGGCTGAAATAAGAATTCGGTATGTTTATTTAGTTTCTTTTATTTTTATTATGTGAAGTTCAAATTAATATGTAAAAATACTTTGCCCAGTGCCCACCAGAAAAAATATTGCTGGCTACGCCCCTGCACGTAGCAGTATCGTAGCAGTATCGTAACATAAATTATTGATCAAACTACTTACTTATAGAAATTGTTTTTATGCTCGTAAACACCCATAGCACCTTATTATATCCAACAACTAGCATACAAAATTCCAAATCATATGGATTTCGAATTCCTACACACACGGCGCATATCATTCTAAATAGTGAATAACGTGCATATAACTTCCATAAAAACCTCCCTATAATACCAAAGCAATGAAACCGAAACCACATCTGCATACCCTCTATAATCCACACATGCATATAATTTCCATTGAGCATCATTAACATAATAAAGGATTGAAACCGTGCCACACATGCATACCCCTTTATAACCCACACATGCATATAATTTCCATTAAGCATCATTAACATACTAAAGTATTGAAACCGAACCACACGTGCATACCCTTTTACCATAGATCACAAAAGACGTAATTATGTTTTGCATGCCAAAACTTGAACCATGGAAAGAGGAATTAAATTTTCATGGAAGCAACTAGCAAAAAGGAGAATGCAAGCTAGCAGGGGCAATTTTTCATCAACGGTACCAAACCATACCTCCATAGGTTATATGCACTAATTTAGATGTGGTGTACATATAATTTAATTAATGCATCAAGAGTGCTACGATCCTAATTCTATAAAATTATAGAACTAACTAGAGCATTAAATAAGGTTAGGAACATGCCTTCGATTTTTCCCTTCTTTGTCTTCCCGTGGAGCTCTAGGACCAGTGAAGAATGATGAGAAGAATGGAGCTTCTTATGGCCGGCCAAAAATCCCCTAAAACTTTTGAAAGTAGGGTTTTAAAGAGGAGAAAGATTAGGACTTTGTGTAAATTCTATCAATTAATTTATTTGTTATACTAAGTCTTTATAAAAATTCATATCCATATATATATATATATATATATATATATATATATATATATATATTTATCTTATATAATCCATATATTATTTCTATTTATTATCTAACTTTATCTCTATCCTATTTTTCTGATCAATTAAGTTATTTGTTATACTAAGTCTTTATAAAGATTCATATCCATATATGTATTTATCTTATATAATTCACATATTATTCCTACTTATTATCTAACGTTATCTCTATCCTATTTTCTTTTATAATTTATATTATATATAATATCTTATCTATTTTTATTCATTTCATATATTATTGTATTATAATCTCCTAGTTATTATCTACACGTTATTTTGATCGTATATTTTTATTATTATTATTCTTGTAATAGTCAATATAACATTTATACTATAGGTTATAAATAGTAAGGATATGTTTGATACGCGTGTTTTCCATTTTTATTTTCTAAAAAATACACGTTTTCTAAAAAATGGTAGTTGGTTTGCGTTTTTCGTTCTTATTTTCTAAAAAAATAGCTTGCATTTTTTAGAAAAACAGAGAATGACAAAAAGTCATTTTCTATTTTCTAGAAAACACGTGTTTTCCAGAAAATGAAAATGAAAACGATGCAAACCAAACGCTCTTTATATATTTATATCTTACTATTTTATTAATATAATTCAATACTCTAAATTTCCTTAATTAGGTCTATTTATGTAAATAAACTTTTAATTAAATCCAATGAATAATTACAATTAGCAAAATAAATATCCTTAATTAAATATTTTTTAAAAAAATATATATAATTAAATTATAATTTAATTCAATAAATTCCCTTAATTAAATAAATCCAGTTTCTAATTAAATTATAATTTAATTCAATAGCGCTCACTTGGCTACCAGGATTCATAAACTCTAGTACTTAGCCTGGAGGTCTAGAGTTCGAATCCTGGGGAAGGCAAAAATCCACTGGCCAAGAGTGGGAAGACCTAGTGAGTAACGGCACGGCCGAGGGGTTTCGGTCGACGACATAAGGGGTTACCAGTTGGGCCGCCTAAGGGACCGGGTCGTTACAATAAAAAAGCGCCTTTTATTGTAATGACCCAGCCCCTCGACCCATTTGGCGGTCCATTTGGCGACACCTTATGTCGTCGACCATCGACCGTGCCGTTACTCACTAGGATTATCCACCCCTGGCCAGTGGATTTTTGCCTTCTCCAGGATTCGAACTCTAGACCTCCAGACTTAAGTACTAGAGTTTATGAATCCTGGTGGCGCTCACTTGGCTACCAGGATTTATAAACTCTAGTACTTAAGCCTAGAGGTCTAGAGTTCGTCTTGGGGAAGGCAAAAATCCACTGGCCAGGGGTGGAAAGTCCTAGTGAGTAACGGCATGACCGAGGGTCGACAGTCGACGATATAAGGGGTCGCCAAATGGACCGCCAAATGTGCCGAGGGGCCGAGTCATTACAACGATGTTATATCCAAATGGTTAAGACCGAGTCGAAAGCCGCTCGGAAGTCCCAACGACTAGAGTTAAATGTAATCTTAGAGGAGCCTTCCGCTCTGGTCTATGTCAAGAAAGAAAAAGTTCAAGTTCATTCTAGCCTGCCGGAGGCTACTATTTTCATAGCCGCCGACCTGATGACAGAAAAGGAGTTGGTTGCCTGTCTTAAGCAAAATTATGATGTGTTCGCATGGGCGACGCACGAGCTCCCGAGCATTTTACCAAACATAGCGCAGCACGTGCTACACATTTGACCGGATGTCAGGCCAGTTAAACAAATGAAAAGAGACTTCAGCTCAAAGCAAAATCAAATAATCCAAACGGAGGTAGAAAAACTATTGGAGGTCGGCCACATACGCGAAGTACAATTCTTGAGCTGGCTAGCTAATGTAGTGCTAGTTTTCAAGCTAGACAATAAATGACGGGTCTGCATTGACTTCCGAGATCTGAATAAGGATTGCCCGAAGGATTATTACCCGTTGTCATGCATTGATCAAATGGTGAATTCCACGACAATTTGCAAAATTTAGTTTACAAATGGTTTATATGGCAAAATCAATTTTCAAAATGTTGAAAATCATTTGAACAATTTTTTTTAAAATGACTTCAAAAATTATACTAAAATCTTTTCAATAACCTGCAAGTATTTTTTTTTTTTTTACATTGCACTAATTATTACTTGCTTATCTATTTGCAATATACTATACCCATCTTTATTATTTTTTGATGAATGATAAAGGGGGAGGGAATGATAAAGGGGGAGGGTAACGGTTAAGTAAGAAAACGATAAACTATATCTTCAACTTAAAAATCTTAACCCTGAAATAATCAAGAGAAAAAAATAGCAATTAATTGATCTTTCTTAAGTTTTTTTCTCTTGAATAAATTGTTATTTTTTTATATCTTTTCTTAACTCTAACCCAGATTGTCATTACATCAAAAAGACGAAAATTGTTAATACAATTTGGGTCTAACTCATGTTTTGAAGAATGACAAGTGAGTTAAGTTAGATGTTATAGTATTCTAACCTTGTTGTCGAGTGTTTGAGGTAGACTAACTTGACGGATCAAGAGTGTTGAAAATCGATGGTCGACTAGAAAGGGGAGTTGAATAGCTTGCACCCCAAGTCATTATTCTTTCTACAAGGTTAGTTACGCAAGCAAAATTGAACTAAAACAATACAAGCAAATAAGAATACAAACTCTAACACGATTGATGTAACGTGGTTCGGAGATTACTTGCTCCTACTCCACGGCTTATCCTTGAAGTGGACGAACCCTCAATCTTTCGGTGGATTAGTCCCCGGTAATCTCCGGCTAGAGCTTTCTCTTTCTCGGTGGAGCAAACCTCTCACAATGCTCTATTCCTCTTTACAAGATGAAACTTAGGTTTGGAGTGGAAGAGTAGACTTAGAAGTTTGGAGACAAGAACTAGGAGTATGCAATAAGATCAGTAATCTCCTTCAATGCCCCAAGCTTCCTATAAATAGAGAGAAAGAGTTGATCTCAAGATAACTCATTTCTTGTGCACCGGTCGATTGACATTTTTATCAGTCGACTGGTGCTACCGTTGGATGTAGCCAACGGCTACTTCACAGAATGTCAACAGTCACTTACTAGTTGACTGGTAAAACTACAAGTCGACTGGTCAGTTGACTGCAACTTCCATTAGTCGACTGGTCCTGATTATACACTCACACTCATCCTTTCCGAAGTTGCCATTTGAAATCCTCTTGCTCGGCCTTCATCCCTCAGATACAATTGAGCTCACGGCTCTTCTTCATGCATCCTTCGCATTGTCTTGAAGTCCACTTCCCTTGGCTCCACTCGATTGCTCCTCGTCCGGCGATCCCTCGGATGCCTTCCACATCATCCTTCACCGTCTCAACGATCCGAGCCCTAGGATGAGCTTCTCAAGCTTAGTCGCACCAAACTCCTCATGTGCAAAAAGGACCTGACACTAGGCAGAAAGTCCAGTCAGGATGTTCGATTCCCGAGTAGTGAAGTCCATATGTGTGATTTCGGTAGGAGATCGGGATTTGTGATTCCCAAGTGGCAAAGTCCAGATGTACGATTTCGGTAGGAAAACATGGTGGGTCAGATTGACGTCAAGGAATAACTTGACACACGGTAAGTAAAGATAAATCACTAGAGAAAAGTGACTAAGTGATGACACCTCCTGGTTGAGGGGACAATAGACGTCAGTTCAATTTAGGTCCATTTCGAAAATCTAAATTGAGACTCTAACTAGATTATGATATGGAAGATAGGGTCTAAGTCATAAATTAATCTCATCATTATTGTGCCAATGTATTTTGCATGTTAGATATTATCGGGTTGGACTAACCTAACTTGCAAGGCAAAAGGCACGAAAAGGCCTCAGGTGAACAGTACCCGACGTGCCTTCAAGCATTGGAAGGCGCATTCATATTGTTCATGAAAGGCGCATTTGGTGTTATGGAAGGTGCCTTCCGAAGGATAAAATTCAGATTTCGTTGCAGATAAGAAGTAACAAGTTTAAGATCAAACTTTACAGGTTGGAGGCACCTTCAAGACTTTGGAAGACACCTTCCACATCCTTTATAAGGATGTCTTGACCAAGCTTCAAGATACACCTTCTCTACGAGCTTCTGAGGCGTCCGATTGGTTTTCCGACTGCTTCGGCTTCCTGCAGCTGCCTTGCTACAACTCTACTACGCCCGCTTGTCATTGAGAAGCCGCCCAAACACCGAGCTCGAGTTGACCGATTACAAACAGTGTTTGACAACAAAGTTAATTACTGTACTTAATTTCTGCAATCGGGAAGTGTACTGTGTTACACTTCTCCGATTCTTTTTATACTCAATTCTCTCTAAAAAGGGTACTTAGTGGATTACCCGTCGATAGATCCGTGAGACCTGAATCTTAAAGTAAGAGTTATTGAAAGCTCCAAACCAAATAAAATTGAACATGTGCTCTTTTGCTTATTTTTTCATTTTCTCTTATTAGTTTTCCGTTGCGCACTTTATTTTCAAAATAGAAAAAAATAAGTTTTTAAAAATCACATGATTCATTCTTCCCTTATCATGTGCTACTTAATCCAACATATAATTGTGGTAGAGTTCTTCTATTTTATTGTCACAAGTATGATAGAACAGATTAAATAATTATAAAGAATTAAATAAATTCAATCTTGATTCAAAATCAAGTGTTCAAAACTGCCGATTAAATGATTCCAAAAATATCATCAATTAATTTTGACTTAAAGATGTTCCAAAAAAATATATATATATTTATAAATTTAAAAAATATATGAATATAATAAAGACTTACACATATTTTTACACTTATTTAAGTTGTTTTAAGATAGCTGTTTACATTTTTTTTAACTCAAGCTTACTCAAATTTAGCTTGAGTTTAGTTAGTTATGATATTTTAAAGGTCTTATTTCAAGGTTATTTATTTGATTGTTTATTTTTTTTTATATTTTTAATTTTTTTATTAGTTAATAAATTTGATATTAAAAATGTATTTATTTGTTTAGAAAATTTATTTATTTATAAATTTGATAAAAAGTTTATTTATAAATTTGAGAAAAAGTTTATTAAAGAATACAATTGGTCATTATTCTCAACGGCTCATATTTTTTATTTATGAATATTAATAAATTTAATATATATTTATGTATATGTTTAATTTTATTTAATAAGTTGTTTAAGTATATTGAACACTAAATTTTTTCATGAAAATCGTTGCTATATTGTCCTAGTCCTTCAAATAAACATTAACTCGATCAAATTTGGCGACTGGCTCGATTGTGTTTAACTCGGTCTAGCAGATTGGGCCCGGCCCAGCAGATTTTAGCGGCTTAATTATGAATTCCCAATCTATATCCCATCCGTCCGTATTTTATCTACATATAATCCCAACTGTTGATCGGCCTTTATTTCTCTCCGGTACTCTTTTCTTCTACCTCGAGCAGATCGAGCGTTGATTTCAACGATGGCCTCGGTCGTCTCCGTAGCCACCTCCGCCGCCGCCTCCACCGCCTCGGCGAGCCCTAATCTTCGCCTCTTCCTCCTCCGTCACGCATCTGCAACTCCGTCCCTTGTCCGTTTCCCTTCAAATGGTCCGGCCCACGGTTCCCTCCGCGTCGGGCTTCCACCTCTGCGAAGAGCACCGGCTTCTCTTCGTCCACGCGCCGTCATCGCTCCTCCGCCTTCCTCGTCCCTCCTCTCTGACTCTACCCGGACTCTTTCCTCTCTCTTCGCCTTTGCCTTCTCCGTCTCCGAAGTCATCCTCTCCTTCATCCGCCGCCTCGCCCAGCGGGCCGCTGCTCAGGCTGTTCCCTCCCTGGAGGAGCAAGCACAACTTCGATCTCTCCAGGGGAACCTGGCCTGGGCTGTGGGCCCCCTCTTCTTCGCTGCTCGTCGAGTGGCGCGGCCGTCGGGATACCTCAACACCCCGCTCACGGTGGTGGCCGCAGGGATGGCGAAGTGGCTTGACATCTACAGCGGGGTGTTGATGGTTAGGGTGCTGCTGAGTTGGTTCCCCAACATTCCTTGGGATCGCCAGCCCCTTTCTGCAATTAGGGATCTATGCGATCCTTACCTCAATCTCTTCAGGAACATCATCCCTCCAGTCTTTGATACCCTCGATGTCAGCCCCCTTCTGGCTTTTGCTGTCTTGGGAACTCTTGGATCGATACTCAACAGCAGCCGGATGATGAAGTACTAAAAAGTAGGTGCATTTCTCTCTGATTCTTTTTTCATTTTTAACTATACTTGTCAAGAATATGCAATCATTTGCAACGATTTTGTGATGAACGAAGATAAGCACTGCAAGTTTAATCTTGGTAATGCTTGTATAATTTTCATGAAAGATACCATTTTCTATTTGCTAATGTTCTGTTCTTGGATCTTTTTATTTCGTGCCATGTGAATTGGCATCATTGGTCATTTAATCATGTTTGGTAGTTGATACAATTGAAATTCATGAAATTGATTTCTGATGAGAAGATAGGCAATGGCTTCTTTAAGAATGCCAATTTTTCATGTTTAAGTGTAATGGGCATGGAGCCTTTTTTTTCCGTCAGTGGTAGATCAACTTGCAATTGCTCTTAGGCTAGTCGTTCATGAGCAAAAACATTTTGATTCTTGGAATAAGAGTAATAAACTGTCCTTGAACGATAACAATTTTAGTTATTTGATGAACCATCATTTATCTTTCAGTACTTCATGGTTTAGCTTAATTGCAATTCCTTATATTGGTTATGATGCATGTTCTAATCGATTCTAGTTCTTTATTACATTATAAAGGATACTCTGATTTTTTATTTATTTTTCTAAATGGAAACATTGGCAATCTCATTACTCACTAAATATAGCGGTTGATTTTCTCAATATTATAGCACTGAGTAATCCTTCACTTTCCTTCAAGGAATGTTAAAAGTATTTATGGAACTTGGAAAAAATAATATCAATTCATTTACCCCTCCAAAAAAAACTTTTGCCAAGTAACAAAAATAGCAGAGATAAACACTGATAATTTTAGGTAATCTGACCTTTTTTGGGGATTTAGCCAACATGATGCATCATCACATCATTTGTAGGCATTTCATTCATGTAAGGTTATTGCGATAACACAACTTTCCCATTAAGAATTGAATAATTTTATTGTTTGGATTTAGGAATAGAGAGAAAATGTGGGTCGGGTGTAGATAATTCATTTCTATCCAAACCTGCAAATGCTTTGCACAAGGCTAGATATTTTCACACGAGGCATGCAATGGCTACAGTTTGACTGGTTGTTCATCTGATGGAACTGCAAATTTTCAAAGTACACAGATCAAATTGTTTTAAGTAATTTATCCTTTTTTTGTTGTTTATATATTCTTATCACTCACTCCTTTGAAATAAAGTTATACCCTTAATGCAATATTAAGATTGAAATCTCTCTCTCTCTTCTTATTTATTTATTTTTCTTCTTTTGAAATATCTACCCATTTTGGTCTGAATTGCTCTTGCGTAGCACACTCTAATAGCGAACCGTGATAGTTGTTGAACTAGTAAGAACACCTTATGCATTTAGAAATTGGCACAAGTCACCTTTTTTTTTTTCTCATTATCCATGATCAACCTACTATCTACATGCCAACACACCTCAAACTGACTGTTCAAGGCTCGATCATAAACACTCAGTAACACTCGGGGGATTTCACAAGGTGAAATGGTAACAAACCTCAAGTCATTATCACTTGTGGGGGTGCTCCTCCATCCATAGTTCCAGGCCATTTCTTTTCATGGCAATGTGATTCTTCCAATGTTTGCTAATTTTAATGTTTGGCTGTGTCATAGTGTCACAATGACAGCTGCATCATGCACCTGCTGATTCAGCAACGCACTAATTGCATAATATATTTCTGAAACTGCTATCATTTCCCCTTCTTTCATCTCAGCAAACCAGAATAGGTGGCCACTAAAAGTATTTTGAATGTGTGCTGTATATAATTTCACCCATCCTTTGCTTTGCATTTGTTTCAGTCTTAACCTCGATTCGTGTTTCCAATCAGTCTTAATATCATTTGTATTTATCCTTAGTTAAATGGAGATGTAACATGTATTCAGCTTAACTTTTATTTCCATTTTTTTCGAGCTTCATTCTCTTATACGTTAATCTTTTGCTATTTTCTCAGGATGTTTGCAACACCAAATTTCTCAGAAGCTGCCGTTTGTCTAGTTTATCGATAGTAGTACTTCTGTCAGTCCACATTGGTCAGTGTCTGAAGTCGATAAATAAATCGACGTTATGTGATCCTGATAACTCATAACACGCGCGCGCACACGAGTTTAGTCGAGTTGAAGAGTGATTGATGTGAAGTGTTACTTGGTTTTGTTTTGATCTATTTGTTTGTGCGTCACATACTGACTGGACTTTTAGACTATTGAGCCAAGCAAGTATATAGTAGAAATATTTTGTCCTCTTTTCTCGTTGATTCAAAATGTTGAACGATTTGAAGATTCATTGAGTACGTATGCTTAATCGGTCGAGTTCAGTTGTGGCTAGCATGAATGGCTATTTTAATATGCGTCAATTACAATTTTTCGTTTGATTAAAAATTTCATCTTTTTTTATCATTTCCATTTCTCACAATAATTGTGATGCTCGTTATTTCCATTCCGTGAGCTTTTCCATGATTTAGATATAATTTGATACTGAAAATTTTCTCTTTTTTCAAATAAATAAAAAATGAGATCTATCAAGGACTCTCACTCTCTTTTTGAAAAATTGAATGCTAAAACTTGTTTTCTTTCTCAAAGAAGTCGTCGAGCACACCCAAAGATCAACACAGAATTTATTGCAGATTGAGACAGCATAGGCGTCAACAAAAAAAGTGAAAAACCTACAACGCAACCCGGAATAACCGTTCGAAACACCCATCTACTTAAAAGGAGTAGTAACAAGTCTGCCATTTTTAACATCTATCAAGCTTTTTATACTAATTACTAGTTGCCTTCCTCCTCCGAGCCCTTCAAGTAGAGAGACTCCGTGCCGTCGCCACTCTGCCTCGCTGAGTTCCCGCCGCGACCTTCCGCCGACAATGCACTCCCACCTTCCTGCTTCGATGAATTGCCGCGGCCGAAGTCGGGGAATCCCACACTCGCTTCGCCATGGAGGATGTTGAAGCCACTGCTCGCTCCTAGCTGCCCATGCAGCGCTGCTTGCTGCTGCAAAGAAGAAATCGGCGACTGCTGATAGAGCATGGAGGTTCTGGCCGCCAAGAGGGACTGAGGAGTCAGCTGCTGGGCTGCCTGGTGTGGCATGTATCGAGGGCCAGACTGCATCATACTATTCGGAGGAAACTGATAAAACAATGAACAGACATGCTCATCGTCAGTCGTCATCAAATAATTGCGTATCTCTCAACTATAGATTTTCCAGTTGAAGGATTTAGCAAGAGTCGACGGCAATGATGCATACCTGAGTCAGGGTCGGAGCTTGTTGACTGTCTGCGATGGCAGCGAGGTACATGAGGTTCCTTTGAAGTTTTGCTTGGTTTCTGCAATAGGAGATGAGATGTTTGTCAATATTTCAATAGGATCTAACAAGATCCTATTGAAGTCTGATTAATTAAGTTCCTAGCAGCTAGCAAACTTAGCTAGACATACTGAAATGCAATATGTAATATAGTAAATGATCCAATCTCACAATATTTTCTTTCTGATGGCATACAAATCAGAGGAAAAAAGGGAAAAACTTATGCTAGAACAAGAACATCGAGAAAATTAAACCTTAAACCGGCTGTTCTATATTTACTTTCATAAATGGTCATGTCCGCATGAAATTAATTAGTGAAGAAAAAGAACTTACTCAGCACATTCTTCAGCTTTCCCTGTATTTTGGTTGTCTAGAATAGCCAGAATCAATTGCTTGTTCTCATCCAGATACTGAAGTATGAAGAAGCAAATATCAAAATGATATTTGGATTTTGTCATAATATAACTAGAAATAAGCAAATAGGCAAAAAGAGCATGAAACCAGAGTTACAGTAGCAGTTTTAGGATCCTATGGAGAAGACAGTATGTTCTTCTTACTTTGTCTTGTCTTATGTTATGAGAGAATTAAGAAAGATAGATTTGGGATGTGTATCTACGACGATTTATCCAAAATCAAAAGCCAAGGACTTTTTGGTTACCAGTAAAACTGTAAAAAATATATATATTAAATAAATCATAAGCGATTAGTAGAACATAAGAAGATCAGCAAACTTTCATCCAAGAGCAACAAAAAAATATTGCACTTTAATCAACTCACAAAGAAAAGATACTTTAAGAAGAAGATTGGAAAGAGTTTTTTTTCAACCATCAGTAACAAAAAAAATTGCACTTTAATCATCTAATATAGAAAAAACTACTTTAAGAACAAGAGAATATTATCTATTGTTTCACCTATTAGGAACAAAAGTTTTGCACTTTGAGCAACTGAGATAGCCAAGCAAACATCAAGAGAAGGAAGAAAGTTCACACAAAACTCTTGAAAGAGAAACAAAAGCTGAATCACACAGCATGAGGGCACACCCATCAAACATTCAATATAAAGCTGATGAACACCCACTGCACTGCAAAAAACACTCCAATAAACAGATCCCAGCAGAGGAATGAGAGAACTTTGAGGAGGAAAAGGATCACCTGCTGTATGATATCAGTGGTGACTTGATTTGGGGAAGCATAAGCTGCCATCATGGGCTGCATCTGCATGAGGTGCTGCTGCATGATCTCTTCAAACCAGCCTTTGTTTTTTATTTTCTTTTTTCCCCTTTCAAAATACAATGTGCCTTCTCTTCTCTCCTCGTTGGGTTATACTTGTAAGAGACAAGGAACAGGAAACGAGAGGGCAACAGGTGGTCACCTTGGGCTTTGTGTTTTTACTGAGGTTATTTCTTTCCCTCTCTCTTCTTTGCTTGGTCAATGGTCGGCGTCGCATCCAAATCTTGAACTCTCTTTTGCATGTGTTCACTAATTTGCAATATACTAATTCCAAGGTACTAAATTTCTTGACTATTTATCAAAAAAATCCAAAACTTAAGTTTCTCAATTTTGTCTTTTAAGTTAAATAGATGGCCCAATAGATTATATATTGAGCATTTTACCATATGAAAAAGTGCTATTTTAATTAAACATTTTAAGCTCCTATTTATTTAAAAAATATTTATCACCTTTTCTGTTATTAAATGTCATATTTCACTGTTTAAATATTGCTGCAATATGATTCTTTCACCTCAAATACACTTGTAGTTAGCAACCATACATCCTAAAACAATCATTTGAATCTTTCAAGTGTTCAAACAAGAACAAATCTAGAATCCTTCTTGGTAAAAATTATAGATAAAAATGCATTCTGATAAAATATTAATGATGATTTTTTTTCCTTCTTTGTCTGTTTCGGGGTAAAGCACACTTGAACATTTGAGAAATCAGGTGTCCTACAACCATGCATGTAGTATATCAGCATGCTTAAGAATACATCCAAACTTTTGTAATTTGTAATTTTGCCATTTATCTTCAATTAGTACGAGACAAAAGATGGAAAAATGGAGTTGATCCTGTCAGATAATGGAGGCAATTGATACGGGAGGACGTGGTGTTTCTATTGACCGTGCGTAGACTCCGAGTTAGAGGGAACTGTAATCATAGCAACGTCAGTACCGGGCTAGGGAGGGGTTCTCCGATGATGATCCTCCGACGTTCAAGTCAGTCACCGGCGATATGGAAGTAAGGAAACGGAGTAACAAAGTAACAGTGTGGCTACAGTAAATGTCAACATACCTCCGTTGAAGTTTGGAGCCCTTTATATAGGGCTCCGGGGGAGCGCGTGCACACTCCTCGAGGCGTGCACGTTTCTCAAAACTTCCCCTGAAAAGACATGTCAGGAAAGTGTCTCTGACACCATACCTTAACGACCCGAACATATCCCTGACGTGATAGTGGAAGCTTCCGTCGTACGATCCACTCCCTGACCATGTCATCTACCGGTGGCATGGGCCCCTAGAAGGATATCGTAGATCCTCCCTTTGTTCGTTACTGAGCCGAGCGGGTGAGCCGTTCGGCCAAGCATCAATCATCTGGACGCTATCGTTATCAGGTCGAGCGGGATGGCCGCTCGGGCAACCACTCACTGCCCGAGTTCCGCTTTGATTGTAATCTGCTCGGTCGTACCTCCGCTTGGCTGGTTCCGAGATTTGATGTAACTCCGAGCGAGGCTGACCGCTCGGCGTGTACCTTACCGACACACTTCTCTGAGCGTCAGAAGCTCGGTATGTGGTCGAGCTATGATGATGTTGGATCGAACCTTCTCTATCTTGGTCGAGCGAGTGGGCCGCCCGACCGGCCACTGGTTCAGGGGCGCCCTGACTTTGACCTTTGACCTCTATCGTGCCAATGACTCCACTGGGTGGGTCCCTCATCACCACATCACACATGCCTCCCCTTTAAGTCTAGTCGAAGGAGGCTGCAAGTCCGACTGACTGGACAGAAGAAGTGTTGAGATCAATTGGCCGATCGACCGTGATACTAGGCGGACTCTGGTTGGTCTGCCGAAGAGTGTCGGTTGGCCATAGGACCGATCCTTGAAGTCGATCGGCGCTTCGTGTGTTTGTACTTGGGCTTTCTCCTTCGGTGTCTTTGAAGGCGTGGCTAAGGCTGACGTCACCCAAATCTCTTGGGAATTCGTGCAAATCACCTTCATTAAGGCCGAGCATGTGCCCATGCCTATTAACGATGCTCATTAAATGTGGACCAATGGGGAATTGCCATGTGTCACCGTCGTAGTCTTCGCATGCTCGAAGCGACAAGCTCTAATGTGACGTCTGACGGTTCACATTCTATGGTTAGATCTGTATCCCGGGCTCCACGCCCTAGATCCGACGGCTCCACTCGGCCAAGCCAGGGGTTTATAACCTCGCGCAGCCACCGTCGTCTCCACCCTTGCGTTGTGTTCGAGCGCTGCCGGCGACTTCCTGTGTGAGTGTGATCAGTGTTCCGACGACCTACTCTTCTGCGACAACCTTTTTCCTCCTTCCGTAAGCTCTCCTGAACCTTTTCTCTTTCAACCTTTTGTAGTTTCTTTATCTCTCCACAACTTTCAGTGTCTGTTTTGGATTTTTCATCCCCATTTCTTCTCGTCGAACCCCTTGTTTCCTCGCTTTTCGGCAATGACAAGCTCTTCACAGCCATCAGACCCCGCTCCCGGACTCTGGTACACCACCATGGAGACCCGGTTAGATGTGGGCGACGTTGAGAGTCTCAAAAATGCCTTCGAGCTCCCCTCTGACCACGAAGTCATTCTGGCTTCTTCGTCTGATCGGCCTAATGACCCGCAAATCGGCACCATATGCCTATTCCGAGACCAGTTTGTGGCCGGTCTTCGATTCCCTATCCACCCCTTCATCATCGAAGTCTGTAACTATTTCCGTGTCCCCCTCCCGCAGCACGTACCAAATTCTTTTCGCTTGCTGTGCGGCGGCGTCGTGCTGTTTCTACTGCATGACATTCCTTTGCCCCCTCAAGTTTTCCATTACTTCTACTATCCCAAGTAGTCCGAACTGGGAACTTTCCTCTTTCAGTCTCGAGTCAGCTTAGTATTTTTCAATAAAATGTCCACTTCCAACAAAAATTGAAAGGATTATTTCTTGTTCATGAGACTCCTCGAACGGCCTAGCTTCCGAACCCGCTGGCAGGTCGACCTACCACCCCAACTTGATTTGAAGAAGTACAAGAGCCGCTCGGACTACCTGCATGCTGCCTCCATGCTGGATGATAAAAAATATGGCATTCACAAGCTGCTGCTGGAAGGTATCATGTGCATCTTCGGTCTGAGCCTGATCCGCACCAAGCTCCCGAGCGGCTTAGGTACGCCATTATCTGATCCTTTCTTTTGATTCTAACTGATTTCTTTCTCCTCTCTTGCAGGCGAAGTCATGATGTGAGCGCGAGTGGCCGACCTTACAAAGCTTAAGGATGCCGAGGTTGAGGCGACCGCTACAAAGGAATTGGCGAGCCGAGGTCTGACACTGGTTGACTCTCATGAGGCACGTTCGCTGAAAGCGGGGAGATGCCCACTGTGGGCGAGGGCGTTGCCGACCAAACGCCAAGCATCGAAGTTCCTGGAGAGCCACACCCAACCACCGATTACAACCTGCCACCCAGACCGAGGGCTCCGGGTTTTCTGGCGACGGCGAACCCCTCATTAGGCGCAAGAGGCGCCGAGTGGACCAACCCTCTCGTTCCGCCACCTCAGTTGTGAGGGCCGCTAAGCAAGAAGGCACTTCCCCTCCCGTGGCAATCCTGGCAACGGCGGAGGTCACTTCCTCCAATCGGACGCCTTCCTTAGCCGAGCTGCCGCCAGAGACCCTTGCCGCACAACCGATCACCTTTCTGCCCCCGACCCGATGGAGGCGTGCACGTTCCTCGAGACGTGCACACTTCTCAAAGCTTCCCTTGAAAAGACATGTTAGGAAAGTGTCCCTAACACCATACCTTAACGACCCAAGTATATCTCTGATGTGACAGTGGAAACTTCCGCCGTACGATCCAATGTCTGACTATGCCGTCGATCATGCCATTTGTCGGTGACACGAATCCCTAGAAGGATATCGCAGATCCTCCCTTTGTTTGTTTCTGGACCGAATGGGTGAGCCGTTCGACCAAGCATCAGTCGTCCGGACGCTATCGTTCTCGGGTCGAGCATGATGGTCGCTCAGCCAACCACTCACTGCCCGAGCTCCGCTTTGATTGTAATCTGCTCGGTCGTATCTTCGCTTGGCTGGTTCCAAGGTTTGATGTAACTCCGAGCAGGGCTGGCCGCTCGGCGTGCGCCTTACCGACACACTTCTTTGAGCGTCAGAAGCTTGGTATGTGACCGAACTATGATGATGTTAGATTTGACCTTCTCTATCTCAGTCGGGCGAGTGGGCCGCCCGACCGGCCACTGGTTCAGGGACGTTGATCGTCCTGATTTTGACCTTTGACCCCTACCGTGACAATGACCCTCCACTGGATGGACCCCTCATCACCGTATTAGGAGCCATCATCGCATACTTGGGTTGGGTCAAATCTTTGTGCCAGTTTCAGAGGTTGACGAGGCACACAGATCATGTGAGCTGTCTCAAGGAAGAACTTCAAGAACAGGCGAGTAGCAGATATGATTATAGATCATGCGTGAACTGAGAGTGGAAACCACGCATCACAATAATGCATGCTTTTGTCGAGCATCCACCTGGAAGAAGATGGAGAAACATCTATCAGAATTGAGCTTGAAAATTACCTCGTGGGCTTGCAGACTTCCCCCATGGAAAGTTAATATTCTGCACCATATAACTTCGGACTACGAGCAGTGCAGTCTCATAAAAGGCTGCAAATTTATCTGGAAAGAAGTTAATGTGGAGCTGAAGAGTGGAGAACAGCTGAACAGGTATTTAATGCTGCATACAGAATTTAGACTTTGATAAATTTAAATGAGATGAAAAAAAATTTAGGATTTTCCCCTATTTCAATTTTGATTACAGTTATCGATGAGAAAACTCATGAACAGGCTGAATCAAAATGTGACGCTCGTAGACAAATTGGTCAGTGTCTGGTTTTGCAGCGAGTGCAGCAGTTGAAAAAGCTGTGCAGTAATGTACTTTCCAGTAGGAGCTCTTCCTCTTTTAGCATTGCAGCCAGTGATCACAAGAGCTGCATTTGCATTTTTCAAAGAGCGTGGTGAGAAAGTAAAAAAGGATGAGATGCTCCCTGCTGGTGAAACAAGGAAGGCCTCTGCTGGGGACTGGAGCAGCATGTCGTGGCCTGGGTTTGATGGGATGGCCATTGTGTGAAGTGTGGGGGAGATAAGGGATGGGATTGGAATCATGTTCTTTTTTTCTTCACGTTGTTCCCTTCGTGCCAAGGAGTGAAGGAGTAGAAAGAAAGAAAGAAAGAAAGCGACCTTTGCCTGCAACTATGGCAGTGGTGCCATGTCCTTCACCTCGGCTGCTAGCTAATGGCATGGCATCATCTTTTCATGCCTTGCCTTCTCCCTTATCCCTTGAGTGCCTTCTTATCTCATCATCTGTTCTTTACCAATTACCAGTTACCACTGGTAAAATCAAATTCTACCATTCCATTGAGAGTGTCAGGGATCTTGTTCCACTGGCCACAAGTCAAAATCAAAACATTCTGAGACACTTCAATCGCCCACCAGTGATCTTCTATCGAATTTCAATGCAGTTTAAGGAGGGTTTACTTTGGTCTTTCTTCCTGTTTTTCTTGTTCGTTTCCACTCAATTACTTGTAGCTGCAAACTCATGCAGAAAATAAAATGCATTCTACAAGGGTTCGACCTGCAAATAAATTTCAAATTAATTAGTTTCCTAAAATCTGCAATACACAATACACAATGGAGAACGCGAAATCGAATCTGGTTAATTTCCTTGTTGTTTCCTTACAAATGCATGGTTTGCTACTTCATCTCGATGACTGCTTTCCTATATATACACGGCATTTACATTAACTACAATCATATTTCTTCTTTGATTCATCTATCAAACAATCTTCGGTAATGGGTTTTGATAAGAGATTCCTGTGGAAAATGATCACAGCTTTGATCTTCATCTTGTTTCTTGTCGTGTTCGATTCTCCGGCCGATGCACGGGACGTGAAGAAGCAGCTAAGGAGTGCGAAGGATGTGAAGACTGTTTCCAAGTCCCTGAAGAAAGGATCCGGCCCACCTTCTCGAAGTTCAGGTGGCACCCGCAGCCCTGATAACAATGGTGGACCTTGTCCCCTCGGTGCAAACAATCCTTGATTGCTCACCAAATTGTTGGAGCTTCGATCGCTGAAAATATTTCTTTTGATATATATCTAGTTGTTCGCCTAATTAAACACCAGGGTTGTGTATAAAAATTAATAAATTTACTCTTATCATCTTGCTACAATAAAAGGCACGTGCAATAAGCTAGTCGTATTTTGTCATATGAATAGGTGCGATTTTTTATAAAAAAAGAACGATCATGTCTCCTTATTTATATAAAAGATGGGCGCTAATTTTAAAACTATCAAAAATAATATTATTCATTTTTATCTTTCTCCTCAATCTCCTAAATCCCCACTCTTTCATCATTTTTCATCATTTTCTAACATACTGACTCTCTAAGATTAAAAAAAAAAATCTAATATTCTTTCATATCAGGTCCAGGTCCAACCATAGATCTAATATTTTTTCATATCAAATCTATTCTAATTTTGATATGACTCCATATCAAGTTAGCATGAATTTAATATTTTTTATATCAGATCCAGAGTAGATTGAATAGTTTCTATATCATATCCAACCTGATATTTTTTCACATCAAACTCTATATAAATCTGACGAATATGAATATGATATTTTCTCACATCATGTTGAGTTTGATATTTTTTCATATGACTTTCTGATGTATTGAAAAATAACATATGGTCAGAGGAGATTTATGAGTTTGATGAGAAAGGTTTTTAAAATAGTGTTCGTTTTCAATAGTTTTGAAACGTGATCATTTTTTTTTTTTAAAAAAAAACAGTAATAGGTACGACACGATTTACGATATTTTGCTTAAGTGAGATAATAAATTTAAAATGTTGAACTGTTGTAGCTGAACACTTTCATATTTATCTTGATAATCTATAAAAGAAAAAAGCCCAAGCGGTCATCCAAAAAAAAAAATTAGTTTCATTAATGGGAGAATATTTAACTGAGGAAAAAAAAATATCATCCTATTTTTTAATCTGTAATAAATTTTCACGAATATAAATTAATCACGAAAATCTGAGTGAATTTCCGGATGCGAATGATCCTGTCCGTCCATTGTTTCTCTCGCATAGGAATATTTATGCGTGGATTTATAGTCGATTTTTTTTTTTTTTCGAAAAATCCGGATTCTTTCACCGTCTCGGCTTTTCAGCTATCGACTAACTTCGAGTCGTCTCGATGGCGAAGACGCGGCAGGGGAAGCGAACCCTCGATTCCTACACGATCAAGGGCACCAGCAAATCGATCACGCGTAATCGCCTTTTTTTTCGTTCGGAAAGATCGAATTTTGATTTTTTTCCCCCTTTCTTTGCTCGTTTTCAAGGGATTGAAATGGGTTTAATTTTCTGCAGCCGGCGACTGCGTGCTGATGCGAGCGCCGGACTCGTCGAAGCCTCCGTACGTTGCGAAGGTAGAGGGAATAGAGGCGGGAGCTCGTGGCGGCGTGAGGGTCAGGGTGAGGTGGTACTACCGGCCGGAGGAGTCGATCGGCGGCCGGCGCCAGTTCCATGGCGCCAAGGAGGTGTTCTTGTCGGATCACTATGACGTGCAGAGCGCCGACACGATTGAGGGGAAATGCTCGGTGCACTCCTTCAAGAACTACACTAGGCTCGGTGCGGTCGGGAACGATGATTTCTTCTGTCGATTTGAGTATAGGTCTGCCACTGGGAGCTTCGTCCCAGATAGAATCGCAGTGTAAGTTATCTCTTTTTCGAATGCACCGTTATGCTCGTCTCATCATTCTCAACTGTACGTCTGTACATGGTATACATTGAAGATAACTGCAATCTGATTCTTTTCCAAAGCTAGTTTCTTTTGCTATCTGTTATGTCATCAGTGGTCGGGGAATTTTATTATTTTTTTGATAATCTTTAACTTTGGCAAACTCACTAGTAACAAATTTTCATAATTGCTAACAATTAATTGGCCAAGTTTTACTTCTGATGATCAGTCTTTTCATCTGTTGTTCTGCATAATCACATATATTGTTTTTGTTAATCTATTGGTTTGTTCTTATTAAAGTATTAAGTTAGGTATTCCCCTTACTTCACTGAATGGATAATTTTTATCGTATATGTTTCCTTAAGTTGATTGTGATTGGACATCATGACATGTTTTATGCTCGTCCTTGTAGATTTCTTGGGTTTTCTATGAAAAACTTTAGACCCTAGATCTTAATTCTCATTTTGCTAGTCTGTTTGACCTTATCTTAGGTAGCTCATCTCTTTGCGTTTTTATTCTTTATTGTGCTTCAATGATTACTTGGTGAATACTGGATCAATATTCAATACCTCTTCAAAGTAAACTGTGTTGTTCTCCAGTAATATAAGTTGTACCTCATGTACTTTTACCTTCTGATTAGTGAAGATGCACTGGCACCATTATTTTTTGCTTAAGGTGATTGTAAAATTGGCAAAGAGTTATCTGAAATTCCATAACAATTTGGAAGTTCTTGATTTAATCGGTGTTTAGAAATTTGTGAAAATTATGCATAAAGATTTTGGAAAGAGATGCTGTCACATTTGTTAGATGGTCATCAATAAGAGCAAAGTTCTCAAAACCAAACTACAACAGACCTTGTATTTCTGACCTTGCTGAAATTGTACATACTAATATATTGTTGTTATGAATATTGTAAGTCATGTCAATGCCAACAGTGTTGCTAAATGGAGGTTAGAATAAGATGGATGAGCCAACCCAAGCTGTCCAGACATCATAGCTAGTAGTTGTTCGTGTTATTTTTTGTCACTAACAAATTTTGTTGATAGGTTTTGCAAGTGTGAGATGCCATACAATCCTGATGACCTTATGATCCAATGTGAGAGTTGCCATGATTGGTGAGCTTCTTTAATTTGTCCATCTTCATTATGTTATGACTCTATGATTCTATCAAGCATCTGACTTGTATTGTCTTTTTGGTTGATGTTAAGCCACACATTAAGATATTTTGAACTATATTACTATGTTTATCCTAAAGCTAGAAGTACATTTCACCGTTGGAGCAATTAATTCTAGTAGATTATTTCTTGTCAACTCTTTCAATCGAGTTAGGCTGGGGGCCAATCTTCTGAAACTGAGAAGCTTCCATTGAATGTTATCGTCTCCTCCCTTTCCTTCTTCTTTCTCATTTTTTTTTCACCTTTTTCATTTACTTTTGAATGAACATTATACTATTCATGCCAGACAATTCTTCAAATACCAAACAAATAAACAATCTTACTTCAACCATTAAGGGCATTGAGTTATTTGGATGACTCACAAGTGTTATTTTTTAAATAGAACAATTTGTTTGGTCAGTTCAATTCACTTTTCCAAATCATTGGTTGGATCTTTTGCAGATCCTAATGTACCACAATAGGGTGTATACTTTTTTGTTGGGTTTCAAGGTGCCCAATGGGCCTAATGGGGGTGTAGATTTTGACATAGTTGCATCATGTGTGTCGAATCCTAGGAAAACCATGACTAAAGGCGAAAAGCTTTCCAGAGTACCATGCTTGAATATAAGTTTCCTTAGAATTCCCTCTGCTTCCATGAACAGTTGAGCCATCATTTTACCATAGAAAAGAGCCCTAAGTTTAGTTAATCTAGCAAACTTAGACCCTTATCTTATATAACTTCAACAATGTGTTTTGCACATTTGAGAGCAGACTAAAAATCATCGCAGGTGATACAGGCTGTGTGGTGTAAACATATGACCATTTAGATTATCAGTATGAAAGCTAGCTGTTATGAGTTACAAGAGATGCACAATCAAGTGATGAAGCTTCAGCTGCCCCTTCAGTTGTTGCAGGTTGAAAGTTCAATAGTGGAAAGATAGAGACACTCACGAGTCGTGATTGATGTTACTTGATGTATCCAAGTACTGTATTCAATTTGAATTTTCAGGAAAGTGCACTCGCAAGGATAATTCATCAACTGCTACAGTAATTCCAAATTATAATTACTAGGAAATCCAACTCCATAACTTGTAACATAGGAAATATAGTTCGGTTATTGCTTGCATGTGAATAGGAAGTCACTCAAAATATACACCTACTCATACTTTCAAATAATAATTATCTGCTAAATTAAAAATTGATAGGATGATTTTTGGTGGGTTATATAAGCTAAATACCTCACACTCCTGTGTCACTTATCTGCCACCAAAAATCTTTTCATTTTAATGCTATTCAAGAAGACACTGCTGCTGTTTATTTAATCATATTTTATATCAATTTATACCAGCTGCATTTTCCCCCTAAAATTCAAGTGTCAATTTTATTGACGTATTTCTCTCTATTCCAGGTACCATCCTTCATGCATTGAAATGTCTGTTGAGGATGCTAAAAAGATTGAACACTTCTCCTGCCAGAATTGCTTAGGGGAAGATGTAAAGGAGAGCAAAAAGTCCCATACTTCAAAGCAAACAGAAGTGAAGGTAAATGAATTCAACAGAGTTCAACAAAACCCTAGATGAGACATTTCAAGCATGAATTACTCTAATAACTCGGAATCTCCACTAGTGTGGAAAACAGTGGCATCATTTTTGGTACATTTCTGAAAATTTTACCTCGATAATTCAAAGAATTAGATGCAGTTTGGAAGAAGTTGAAGTATCTACGATTTGCTTCTCCTATGAATTTCTTTCCTAACCTGCTGTTTGCCACTCTGTTAATGGTGATGATTGCAGTACCCCAAAGATTTTTTTTTTCTTGAACTAAAAATTGTTATAATGGGCAGGTGGATTCGAAACGACAGCGAAGATGACACGTCGAATGCCACCTCATCGAAATGACTGTACATACATAATCTGTAAGTTTCAGGTGTGTGGCTGATGCGTCTGCTGCTACTAGTCGCTGGGTTTTGTACACATAGATCGTTGTGTTCTCTTGTTGATGCATGTATATCAGGGAGTCCTTCCAAAGGAACTCTCACCTGATCAATGTATGTTAAACCTGGGCCTGGTCATAGAATATGCACTAAAAGAAGTCCCACTGTTTCCTAAGAATAATAAAGTTCAAAAGTGGTTGTGCAATCTCTCCTTTCTGTTCTTTAGTAATCAGTACAGTGGATGTATGGGAGACAACTGAACGCTTTATCGTTGTACCATAGTTCCGGTGGCGTAATCAGTACAGTACTGTTTATTTGCGGTGGTATAGCATCTTAATCTATTTTTTAATTATCATTTTTATCATACATCAAATTTACATTCTTGAGCAATAGCATTTTTAATCTTAACCAGGAACTGTATTCTTTCCAATAATATCGAGAAGTTAAAACATTCATCTGATGATATGAAAAGAAGTCAGCAGATAGGATTGGAGGACCCGGTTCGATCCAGTAAGACCGGACCTATAATGAACCAGGTGACCTGCTGAACCAGGCGGTTAGCCACCGTCTCGAACTAATCAAGATTGTACGAGACTGATCCGTGCCATGCCCGACCTACTTCGGTTTATGCTGAACCAGGCGGTTGAATAGGTTGATCATGATATGAACCCGTTCCGGGCCGATGATCCGGTCTGATTGACCGAGCATGGCCCGTTTAAATCTCTCGCGTCAGCCGGCCCAGCACGGAAACTCCGAACAAGTCGCTACCCTGTTCGCAAAGGAGGGACACGACCAGAATCGCAAGAGAACGAGTAGCCGTGTTGGAATTGTTGAAGTGGAGTTGCGAGCATATAATGGTGAAGGAAGAAGAGGAGGCGGAGGAGATGACGGAGGTGGCCGACATAGTGCATGCATGGAGTTGGGGCGCCGGCACCGATGGGCAGTTGGGGACGGGCTTGCTCCAAGATCAGCTCCTACCCCAGCCGCTTTCTCATCTCCCCGCCTCCGTTTCCCGCATCGCCTGCGGAGGTGCCCACGCCATCGCGCTCAGCGGTACTTTCTCCTTTCTCGTAAAGCTTGCTTTATTCTAAAAACAATACGGTTTTGGTTGAGAACAAGAAGAAAGATCCTTTTTTTTTCTTTATTCGTTGTAAGTGTTTAGGAATTTTCTTTCATATACTAAACCACGACAACAAGCCATGTGAATTACTTGGGATCCGTTACGTGAATTTTATCAAACGATTGAGCTTCATAAAATTAGCATTCATGTGCTTGTTGTTAATTCCTAAGCAATCCTCCACCTTCAATATCCGAGCTTGGGACTTGACATCCTCCTTAATTCATTTATAAACTATAAACGGCAAAACCACATCTTTAACCTATCATTGTCAATTGTTTTTGACAAATCTTTAGCCTGCATTGGTGCCTTCCTAACTTCTAAAGTTGCTAAAATATAGTCCATCTATTTCAATGCTGTGATAATATCTCTCTAGTGTGAATCTTTCTGATTCTCTTCCAAGGCAATACAATCCATCGATTTCAGTATTATAAAGTCTATCTCTCCTCTGTAGGCTATGGATTCGAATTGGCTTACAGGTATTAGGCCTCGCTGTTTATTGTTTGTGATATTTTATTTCTTAATGAAAAACCTACTTACACCTCATTAAAAAAATAAAATGGATATTCTTGGACATCAAGCAGCTTTTATTTTGTTGAAAGCCTTATCTAAAATGTTCCCAGATCAAAATTAGAAATAGGGCATTGATTCGTGGAAAAGCCTTCTTCAATTAGCTGCATGTTGAAATTGTTGCATCATCATCATCATCATGATAGTTCTCCATATCATTGTTGATTATCATTCAAACAGTTGAAATTGTTGAGTTTTGGAGGTTGAATTTATTTTGAAGATTTGTGCTGTTTTTTCATACTTTTTCGCATTATGTTTCAACTTGTTTAGAGGGCCTGCTAACTCTTCTTAATTGTTCCACTTGATTTTATTCTTAGAATGAATTTTCTGTTTGTAGCAGTATGAAATACTTGAATTAACTACTAATTATTGTGACACGTTTATGCGGATCTTTTTGTTTTCAACTCCATGTTTGTAGCTTTGCATTCCTCTTTACAAGTACTATTTGGTATGTTTTCTAAGCAACTCAATGTTTACAAAGTTGCTAAGATGTTAATCCATACATGACTTAACTTCTCGTAGGCGATGGTAGTGTTCTCACATGGGGAAGAGGTACACAAGGTCAACTTGGTCATGGGAAGCTTGAAAGCTATTCTCAACCAAAGCTTGTCAATTTTTTTGAGAGCTTTACTGTCTCCTACGTTTCTGCTGGATGGAATCACTCTGGTTTTGTTACAGGTTTTTGCATGCTATAATGATTTGTCCTTTTCATCTTAGTTCAAACTCAATGGCTGTATTAATTCTCTAAAATATGTTGTGCATCACTTTGCTACTTGTCCCAAATCTTATACATTTGCAGTCAAATTTGTTTGATTATTTTTAGGAAAATTGGCCAACATAATAGCTAAATTTCTCACAGCCAAACAAATGGAAAGTTTTTTTTCAATCCATGTTATGTAGATAAAAAGCTAAATTCAACTCATGTTACATACTAACTGATCATTAAATATATGTACATCCATCTGGGACATGCTCCACTTAAGCATACGACAAGTCATCATTGCCAATGAGCAATGGGATGACAATGATATTTCACCTGCTTTACAACTTTGTAGTACAAATAGAGTGAATTATATTATCAATGCTCAATTTTAACTTTGAACTTCATTAAGAAAATCAATCTGTAGTAGAGAAAATTTTTTCACACAGTATGACATCAAGATATTCTTTTTCTGCACTCTTGATGTTTTTGTTAGTTTTATTGTTGGGTTATTTTTTGTGGTTTTTGGAACTATCCTACATCATAGTTCTAGTATATGCTATTTTGTGAAGCCTTAAATAATCTGCATTTAGTGAAGGTATAGCTCAAGCTCATGATACTTTATCACTGATGATAATATGATTAGTTACTTATTCCTCATTGATAGTCTTCTTATGATTCTACATGTCATCATCTTGACTTTATTGATTTTTCATAATCACCTTCCTAGAGGAAGAAACTTGAAGATTTGGATCACCTGATTCTACCTGTTGCTTGAAACCTTTAATTTATTCTGACAACTTCTCCATCTGTCACCTGAAGCTGTTTAGTTAATTCATACGGTACTGGTATTTTTTTTCCCTTCCCCCTCCTTTTTGAGTTTTTTTTTCTTCACTTTGCATAGATACTGGGCGTCTCTTTATGTGTGGAGATGGCTCATTTGGGCAGCTTGGCAATGGGGACAACCAGTCACTTGACCATCCATGCGAAGTTCTGTTCTTTCCCTCAGGTCATGTTAAGCAAATAGCATGTGGGATGCGTCACTCACTTGCCTTAGTGAAAGGTAATGGTTAAAAGTGTCCATTTCTGCATTACTGGTTCATAGTTAATCCTTCAATTCTGAAGTCGTGACAAAATCTTGTAAAACCAAATATCAGTCATACAGCTTTACAGTTGTAGTTCTTTATATTTGTAAGCAGGACCTTCAGGTGTTATTGTCTATGGCTTTGGATCTGGGAGACATGGGCAAATTGGTAGGCATCTTTCTCGGAGTCAAAGAACAGTAAATTATCCTGTAGTTGTTGAAGGACTTAACGACAGTGAATTAGTCAGTATACATGCCAGTGGTGACCACAGTGCTGCATTGTCAGGTACTATCAGAATAGTTCAATTACAAATGTTGTTCAGATTTTCTTATATGATGATTGAGCGATGTAATTCATCTTTTTCGTTAGCCGATGGACAGTTATACATTTGGGGTAGACGCTTTGGCGGGAATGTTGATAGTTGTATACCCCAACTCGTACCTTTATCCTTGCCGATTTCACATGTTGCCTTTGGCTGGAATCATGCCTTAGTAATGGCTGGTATTTTTTGTAAGAGGTGTTAATTAGTTTATCCCACATCATATTTTGGATCATGATATGAGTTGCATTTCAACTTCCTCACAGGTGGATTAGTTTACATGCTTGGTGGGAACCGCCATGGTCTGCTTTCTGGAACTCAAGAAGCAAACACATTGGAGCATAGATTACCTACCTCTGCTTCACTCACCACCTTGGATGGTGAGTTTTCTTTTCAACTATGATAATTTTGAAAGTTGAGGCTACATTATTTGACATTAAAGATTTCTTCTAGTGTCAGTATTTGTGAGACTGATAGATTCATTATGTTATGGTTTTTACATATTACCATATCTTTATGGTTCTATATATATGCAAATTTGCTAAACAAATTTCTTATCTATTTTCCAGCCCTTCCGTCTTTGAATAAGATTGTATTTCTCATATTGTTTAATTGATTAGTTCGCATGTAAGAAATGTTTTCTCATGATCATAAATTCCAGAATCTGTTTGGACTCTGGAGAGAGTTGTTTTCCCTGTTAAGCAAAAGGTGGCGAGCATCGCAGCAGGGGCCGAACATTCTACTGCTGTGACAGGTGAAGACAACAATATATTGTGTTTTTGCATCTTCATTCAGTTTAATGCTATTGGACTTAAAGATTGTTGTTTGAATTCTCCCAGAAAAAGGATTAGTAATGACATGGGGATGGGGGGAGCATGGTCAGCTTGGCTTGGGAGGCACATTTGATCGAACTGCCCCACAGATTGTTAATTTGAATTGGAACGAATCTTTTCCTCCGTCTCAGTTAGCTGTTTATTGTGGCAGTGGTTTCACAATTGTGGCAAAATCCACACAATAAGCTGAGTGTTTGGTTCGTGGCTTGCGTATCAATTCACTCTTTTTCATTTCTTGGTATTTTGCAAGTCATGTGTATTTGTCTATGATTAGGTCAAAACTCCAAAGGTAAATTTGTTTTGTAACATAATTTTTTTGTATAAAAAAAATGTATCACATGATACAATTTCCAGAGCTTATGTAATCCTCTAGTATTATTTCTATCTAATATGAACCTGAACAGAAGTTGAATTCAAGATCACTTTCATAATCAACAGACACCTACTACACAAGAAAATTTATGAGATCACTTTCTCCCAAGTTCTGTACAGAACTAGAATATTTGCATATTAATATATTATTGTTAGTTTATTTCGTTCGTAACAATTGTTTGTTTATTAACAATCGTTCAGATATTTGCCCATGTGAAATATAGTATTCTTTTATCCCGAAATTAGTTTCAGATAACTGGTGTCGATGTGCCCATTTAGAGGATTGGTTCTTCTCACCTTATTCAGTAAGTGGTTTAGGTTGATATCATTCTCGTATATCTTTAAATTAAGGATAGAAATTGAAAAGAGGAGAATCAATAGTTGATTTAGAATACTGATCAGCAACACAGATTCCCGAGTCCCATGTGCAAGAGGCCTTCAGTTTTCTGTCGAGTGGATAAAGAAGAAGACATGTTTGTTCCATCAGCAAAAATTTCTCGCAGAGGCCTTGAGGTAGGCCCTCCAAAAGATAACTTCATGACAATGATACTCCATTGTGCAAGAAAGGCAGGTAATTAAATTACAAGGGTGTCAGATAGTGTTTTCTTTACACTTCTATATATTACATACTTAATTTAGAACTTGCTTGTTATTTATGCATACAAATAAAACAAGATCTGCAGAAGTGCAAGATGAAACACTAGTGTGCATTTATGTATAGTTATCTTCACAGACAACCATGTGCTCCAACTTCATCTACATGTAAGAAAAATCATGTGGGCTAAAGAGTCTTTAAATAGATGCTATGATGAGTGTGCACTATGAAAAAGCTAGAGGGAAAGAGGAAAGAGAATAATGCAGCTTTAAGAATGGGCTTAAATGGGATAAGATTCACTTTATCAGGGCCTTGCAAAGAAGCTTTGTTAACTACAACTCATGGCACCAAAAGAAACAATAGTCTCCATGTTTAAGTGACTTTTAGCTTAAAAGAATCCTCCTTTTTCTTTTTAAACACTTTGTGCCAATTGAAGCTTAGGCAGACGAGATTCTTCGATGTGGTACATCAATGGTGGATGACCCAACTCAACTTTGTTGCTAGTGGACAGAGAAAATTATTTATGAATTTTTTGCTTTAATTTTGTAATCCATAGTTGGATTTTTTTTTTGTCAGTTGCGACTGTTGTAATCTGTAAAAAGGATCACTTTCCAGGTTTTAGCTTTGGCAGAGCTTGTTTGATCTCTCTCAATAGGTAAAATTTCTGAACATTTTACCATAACTTTATGCATTCCATCTCCCTTTCCTTATTTATTTGTTTTCACCTCAATTTTTCATTCAATTCGTCTTTTTGTTTTTTCAGACTTGGCATTAGAACTGGCTATGATTGATCTGCATTGCCGCAGCTCATGCTTGGCAACAATCATGGAGAAGGTAAGATCGATTTCAGAATCAATCACGTAGAATCCTTAGCATTTTATGGTCAAAGCACAACCACTGCATGACTGCAGCCGCGACTATTTTACACTATTCGCCCATGATTTCAATGTCTCCAAGATTTATTTTTTAGTTCATCACGACCAACATGAACTTCTGTGTCAGTATTTTAAAAGACACAGATCAGGCACATGTATTAGAAGAAATAATAGCTCCAAAGCATGATGTTTAGAAGACGCTAAAAAAGTTTTCACCATCACAACTTTGTCTTTTTTCATTTGTTTTGCTTAAACTATTAGCATGCTCTGTTCTGCTTCATTATTTACAGGCTTCTTCACAGATCTTCATGCCGCCACTGTCCAATTAACTATACTGCCAAACATCAGTCAAACTCTGATAGAAAATTTCCAGGGTCTGTTCATAGATTATTACATTAATATCTTCGAGTTTGTCAGCATGGATCTATTTCCATGAACACAGGATGGCTTCAACCGTTGAAGCTCACCGAGCGAATCCAAGGCCGAAGACAGTACGTTGCATGCACGTGAGGAGCCCAGGTAGCACGTGTCTACCCCCGGTGGGTGGGATTCGAGGCGGCAGAGAAATTTAAGCGAGCGCTGTAGGAGCAGTGCAAAGCGTGCTGTGGATGGGAAAAGCGAAGCAGAGAGAGAAGCGATGAACTATTCAGCTTTTTTACTTGGCGGACGAGGGAAGAAGACAGACGCCGCTGCGTTAACGTATTCTGATGCGGTATATAATAATGACGTTACGTCGCTGCTAAAAGGACTCTGTGGCTGTGTGTGTGTGTGAGAGAGAGAGAGAGAGGCGCGGTGGAGACGCCAAAGCTTTCGCATCTTTTCTGGGCTTCACTGCTCTGCTCCACGGTCACGGAGTCTACCTTTCTTCGACTCATCACCTGGTCTGCTTTCCCTCCTCTTTTTCCTTCTCTTGAAGAGAGAAAAGGAACGGACTTTGTGGAGAAGTTGAGAGGAAGTGAAGTCTGCAGATTGTAGTTTTATTTTGAGATAAAGAGTTAGAAAATAGCAGGAGAGAAGGAGGTGGATGGCGGAGCTTGTTTGCAGGAGGCGCTGGTTGTTGTGGTTGTTGGTGCTGGCGGCCGCGGCTGTCCATTTACCGTCCGCCGTTGCCGTGAGCGGTCGCCCGGCTGCGAGGCAGAGGCTGGAGGTGCAGAGACATCTAAAGAGGCTCAACAAGAAGGCCGTTATGAGCATCAAGGTCTCTCCTTTCTTTCATATCTCCGCGAGATTTTCCCTTTCCCCTATGAACTCGTTCTCGTGTTCTTGGTTCCTATGAGTTAATCTACTTGATTAACCAGGGATACATTATTTTCCTTACATCTTTCTGTTTGGAAAGCCACAATTTTAACTTTAAAAAAGGATGCAGAGTCCTGATGGAGATATGATAGACTGTGTGCACATCTCTCACCAACCAGCCTTTGATCATCCTTTCCTCAAGAACCACACTATCCAGGTAACTTCCTCTTCACTTTCTCTGCTTTTCATGGGTGCTGATTTCTCTCCACTTTGCTAATGCTTTTGTGCCAAATTGTCTCAGACCAAGCCAGCTTTCTACCCAGACGGCCTACTGTTTGATGAGAGCAAGACTACATCAGAGAACAAGAGCCCCTCCATGGCTCAGTTATGGCATCAGAATGGGAGGTGCCCTCAGAACACCATCCCCATCAGAAGGACAAGGAAGGATGATCTGCTGAGGGCCAGCTCCGTTAAACGATATGGCAAGAAAAAACACAGGAGCCTCCCAAATCCAATGTCAGTTGACCCTGACCTTCTCAATGAGAGTGGCCATCAGGTAGTCAAGTTACTAAGAAAAATAATCAATCAATCAAAAAGAGAGAATAAACTCAAGTTGACCACCCTGATTTACTCGCTTGTTTTTTAATCCTTTTGAATAGCATGCGATTGCTTATGTAGAGGGGGATTCCTATTATGGAGCGAAGGCGACCATAAATGTGTGGGAGCCAAAGATTGAGCAGCCCAACGAGTTCAGTTTGTCTCAGCTCTGGATTCTGGGCGGCTCCTTTGGGGAGGACCTCAATAGCATTGAAGCTGGTTGGCAGGTTGCTTCGCTATACTTGCCAACAAACGCTATATGATGATACTGAAAAAGGTTAAATTTTCAGGCATACTAATCTCCTTAGCTTTGTGTATAATCAGGTTAGCCCAGACTTGTATGGGGATAACAACTCAAGGCTGTTTACTTACTGGACTGTAAGTTGGCATAATCCTTGTTTGCTGTTAGTTTGTATTTGTTTGTATGCTTAAGTAAGATGGTAGTGTTCATTTCTTCTGTTTTTAAACAATAAATGCACTTCCTAAATCTTGTTTTGTGATTGGATAACTTCTAATTGTTAGCATATGTGAAATTTCAGAGTGACTCTTATCAAGCAACAGGCTGCTACAACTTGCTCTGCTCTGGGTTCATTCAAATTAGCAGTGAGATTGCAATGGGCGCGACAATCTCTCCGTTATCCAAATATAGAGGTTCCCAATATGATGTTAGTATACTTGTTTGGAAGGTAAAAGAGGATAAATTGATAAGTATCAGTAACGGTTTTCACGAAATGTCGCATGTGTAACCAAATGGTTCCGTTATCTGAGCAGGATCCAAAAGAAGGGCATTGGTGGATGCAGTTCGGGAACGACTACGTGCTTGGCTACTGGCCGTCGTTCCTCTTCTCGTACCTAGCAGACAGTGCGTCCATGATCGAATGGGGAGGTGAAGTAGTGAACTCGGAGCCGGATGGCGAGCATACCTCCACTGCAATGGGCAGTGGTCATTTCCCTGAAGAAGGATTCAGCAAGTCGAGCTACTTCAGGAACATTCAAGTTGTCGACGAATCAAATAGCCTGAAGGATCCTCGAGGAATCAGCACATTCACTGAGCAGTCCAACTGTTACGATGTGCAGACGGGCAACAGCAATCGATGGGGGCACTTCTTCTACTACGGTGGTCCTGGAAAAAATTCCAATTGCCCATAAAAACCACTGAATTCCCTCTGTACATTTAGGCATTCTATAGTATTGGTTTTGCCATCCTTTGTGGTTTTAGCCGTTTCTCAGTGGAAGAGCTCAGAGAGTTGGAAAAAAAAAAATTCGGGTTTCTCTAAGAGAAATTGCCCTGTTTTAGGGTATCGCTCTTGTAACTCTTTCTTCTGAATCATTTGTCCAGTTTTATCATGGTAGCGAATGAGGTAGTTTCTGCTTAATCTTTTGATATGATTTTTAGTGTCGAAGAGTTGATTGTAATGGGAGACCACAAGGAATAAAGGAGTCGGAATGAGTGGTAGTGGTGTGTGCATGAGTGATGGCAGTGAGATTTGCACTGAAAGGAACTTTATGCCAATGATCACACTTGGCTTCTTCATGCACTCCTGGTCCTTTTTTGCCCTTTTCCCTTCACATGCATTTCTGATTTATTTCGTGTGGAGAATGTTTGGAAAAATGCTGAAATTGTTCATTTTTTTTTATGCTGTTGGATTTTGTTTGATTTAAACCTCTATCCATGCTGAGAGTCTTGAATATTTTTTCAAACAAGTTTTAAATGAATACATTCATTCATGTGGATAAATGATGTGTTCGCAGATTTTGAATCTCGTCTCTAGACAAAAGAAGGTGCTACATTTCTGCCTTTTAGAAAGTCTTCTGTAAAGTTCTTGTAAACATCTTTGTATGTTGCCATGCATTTGCACAAGATTCTTTCTGTATTATATATATATATATCAGAAAAATACTGAAAAATAATAATTGCATAATGTCACTTCATATTGATTTACCTCTTCCGTGTTAGTTCTAGGATGAATTGATGGAAATACTGAGGACGAGCGTATTCGTCTTTTTTGTCACCATGAATCCGAATATCATACACTAATGGCTAGAGACGGATTGACGGAGCAGATCCGAGCATTTCTTGTTTGATATATTGATCATTTGTACTAATAGTTAATCATTTATGATTTATTTTTTTCGTGTTAGTTTAGGGATCGATTAATGAGGACGTTGAAGGCCAGCGAATTATTTTTTTTCACATGAATCCGAATATCATAAACTCAGTGCGTTCAAGTATGTCTTCTTCATATCTTGACCACCTGTACTAATAGCTAGTAGCCATCTGTGATTAGTCCCCGGGGCTATGGTGTCGTGGTAGAACATCTAAGTTGTCACCCAAATATCCACAGTTCGATTCCCAGCTATGACATATTTATAGAAATTTTTTCCTTTCAAATGGGGCACACAACCAAAGAATGTTGGACTTTTGGACTGCTCGTCGCACACACTTCCCAATTTATCCCGGTGATCAATGAAAAAATTCCGTGAGGTCGGGTTAGTCATCTCGAAATTAGTCAATGAGACTAATTGAGTTTATCATTTAATAATCACTCATAATTTACCTTCTCCGTATTAATCTAAAAATAAATTAATGGAAATGTTAAGATAAACAAATCACCTTTTACCATGTGAATCCGAATATCATTCCTCAGACAATTAACAATAGGTCATCTTAAATCACCATCCTATTCCAATTGTCCTAATCGCATCCATGAAACAAATTTATAATCTGAAAATGAATGCTGTGCCACTTGAGCGTTCATTATCACTCAGAAGGGGAAAAAAAAATTATTTTGGATATGATATTATATGGCAATAATTCTTTCAAATGTCCATATTCAGGTGAAGATGAATTTAGAACACAATAACTTGGTAATAACTCCAAACCACTTGTATCGCAATAGTCTGGGTTGTAGATTTCTCATGGTTTGTGTGCTTTTAGAGGAGATCTAAGATCTTATAAAAAAGAGCATTTCCTTTTTTACTTTTCTCTGTCAGTTATGAAAAAGAAGTCTAGGGAGTATTCACTCAATAGTTAACTAAACCCTTTCAATGAATTATAACAAGTTTATGAGACATCTTCCCTTTCTTTTCTCATTTGAACATGCAATTAAAATTTGAGAAAAAAAATGTTAAAGTGTGTTTGGTTAAAAGGTGATCAAGCAAGAAACAATTTCTAGAGATCAAATTATTTGTTGTCACAATACCATTACTTTCTGATACCAGAATAATCTGTCCTTTCTTAAATATGCTAACTGATCTGCATGGTATTTTCTACAATCACAGACATGATCATCCTCTCTTCAGAAGGAATGCAGCGTACATAATTAATCAATGGACCAATGAATGAAACATGATAGAAAAGGAACTTCACTCACTAATTTTTATCGTCTAATTCTAGGTTTGCACCTAAATTCGGCCAGAAGTGCTATGTGGTCGGATGACCATTCCGGCGAAGGAATAGCAGTGTTCTTGCGAAGGTTTTCCTCATCCAATAGCTCCAATAGAGATTCCACTGACAAAGAGTCAGCTAAAAACACAAAATGGATTAAATGAAAACCAGTTTGGCAAGGCATTACCACACACACACAGAGACTAACAATTGACGGCGTAGATACAGTTGTTGGGAAAAGACAAATACCTGTGTAAAATATATAATCTACAGTGCCAATGAAATCCCTGGTACAATTTGTAAACAAGGGTTCATGCGTTGTGGCATCCATTCTCCTTCTCTGTTGCTCTAACCCAGGGCTAACTCCTGACATTCTTGCAAATGATGAGTATGCACTAACCTGTCAAATTCACTATGCATATTAAAACCAAAACCTCAAATGTAAACATAAAAAAATATATATATGTGGAAAAATACCAATGGTAGTTGATGAGTTATCTTGTGTGTAGGATGAAGTATCCCTAAGGGATCTACGGCCAAGTCTGGATGCAAATGCTCAACTTTTCCATTTGCAAGCAAGGCATGAGGGGTGCTGCATTCGCAAAATTCTTATTACCTTTTATATTGCTTATGCTAATGTTGAAAGTATGAAAAGGTTCGAACCTTCCTGGTAAAGAGTTGAAATCTCCACAGACCAACATAGGAATATCTGCACTAACAGCGATTTTCTCCAAACCTTTTAAAAGGGTATGAACCTGAGAGGTTTAAACCAACACAATATGTTTTCCTTATCATGATTGATACTTAAAAGAGATGCAGCAAAGAATGCACAAAAGGAAGCATGGAAATGTAACCTGCCAAAGCTTAACATCCTTGTGTTCATGATGGATATTTACATGGGTGTTTGCCTGCATGGATATTTAGAATATATCACAAGCTTACCACAAAAACAAAATTTGCAGAGTCTAGACCAAGTGATTAAAAGGCAAGTGAAAGAAAACTCACAACACAAATGAGCTGTCTTTTTCCAGGATTATCAGTGCCATGGTTACTAAATTTTGCTTCTAGAACCACAATCAGCGCAATGTTATCCTGCATGCAGAATAATCATCTATCAGTGCTGAGGAAATGAAAATCAAACAAATTAAAAAACCAATCTCACAAGAGAAGACTGGTGACCTTTACAAGACGATTCAAAGCAACTTTCTTTTGACCTGCTTGAATCGCAATATCTGTCAATGATTGTGCAGCCTTATTGAACTCAACCTGAATACAGATATATTCAATCAACCTTGCATTTGCATTTGAAAAGATCAATCATACAAGAAACATAGTGAAAGATTCAGCTACCTCATACTTTTTGACATGTGAAAACCTGTCTCTGCGGAAAAATGTAGCACAGCCATCAACAGTATTTGGGTTGCCACTATAGATCTGAGCCAAAAGTTGTGTCACAAGAAATAGTTGTATAGAAGCAAGAACATGAGAAAAAAAATAATGAATGCAATGTGAAAGTAAACCTCTGAAGTTTTTTTCTTGTAAAGTGCCTGATACCCATGTTTATCAAGTTCTGGAGCAAAGAATTCCTCAAAATGATCATTTTGGACCTACATAAATGTAAACCATGATCTACATCACAAACCAAGAATATAAAAAATTTAAACCAAATCAAAATATGTTCTATAGGACAAAATAGTAAGGGTGTTAGGACAACAAGATCCAATGAAAATATATTCCATTAATATCAGTTATAACACAGTTAGATTGGAAGCTATTGCAAAGATTAATATCATATCTAGCCTAAGGAAGAAAGCCAGCATTGTACCTCTTGGAGACAAAGTATATCAGCATGATAACCAATAATTTCCTGCAACAAATTTTGTCTCCGGTAGGACCATGAGAGGGCCCAAGTTGGGCAGTAGTTATACACCTCACTTGTGGCATACACATCAGAGAGGATATTATAAGAGAGCACAGAGAAAGTCCCAGCCGATATTCGCCCATCTAGATCTAATTGAGCCAAGGGATCTCCATTCACAGCAATCATTCGTCGTGGAGTAGGTGAGGGGGCTGGAATTACTCGTGATGTCAATACAGTATTCACATTTCCAATAGTTGCTCTTGTTTCTGCATCTACTACCACACATTCAAACTTGAGAACATGATTAATATCTTCAGCTGTTGGTGTGTATGTCCTAGAAAAACCAACTTCAGACCAGGCTTCCCCACTTTTATCAGCAACAGTTGTAGGATATAAAGATACTGAGCCAGAATTTGATGTAACAGCAGATAAGCCTGCGCTAAAACTACCAGATCCGCTTACATTCAAGCGTCCAAACACCTCTTCCTCATCAGCTCCATTTTCATTTAGTATTTTTTTGGCTCGGTCATGCAATGCACGATGATTTTGCCAAGCATCAGAGAAACACCTAGGACTACAATGATAACTCTTGGAAATAGGCACTTTCTCCTTGAGACAAATCAAGCATTGTAAAGTTGCCTGCTCAGTTGGATGTATACTGCATATGGCAAATTTTTGGTCACCAAAGTTTCGGTACCTGGATACAAGAAATGGTTATATAAGTGGGAAAAGGTTTTATGACTAAGAACAAGCACAGCAGATTACTAAATATAAACATTTTGTGCATGATATAATGAACAGAATATTTAAAGGAAGGCCCCAACTAATGAAGGATATTAAAAACAAGTTGATAGATACAACTAATTGTGTACAGAATTGGAGAGAGATTTTCAAGAAAAAGGTATAAGCTCCCCGAAAGTTAGGCATCACAATTCCAATTGAAGAGCTCATTTTCTTGTAGTTGAAGTTCTCCAAATATCTGATTATTTCATTCAGTTCCTATTGCGCAAATTTATCCTGGTTAAGAAAAACATTTTATTTGTTTCATCAAAGAAGCATTAGCTTGCACCATATATAGTTGCCGAGCAATTTCCAATTGAATCTGGGATAAGAAGCCAAACATGTAAATAGATTACTCTAACCATGTCTTGTCCATGTTGCATCACAGATTCAGGATAATTACATTCTAACTTGCAGGGATTTCCAATTGAATAATAACCCAGATATATAAATAAATTACTCGTCATATTGCCATGTTGCTTATTGCTGAGTGACAAATCAAACATATTGATACTATATTTTCCACATATTGGTTTCACTTCTACTTAAATTTAATAGGCAATTGATCAATAAGAACATCTAATACTAAAGTACAAAAGGAAAGTTCAGAGTTGACCCATTGAGCCTTGATGAAAACATAATGTAATAAAATTGTTACATTCAATAATTCAACATTAGTTGCAATATTATATGGGTTTTTTCTCTCACATCATATAAATAAAAACTCTCTTTTTCTAACTAACTATAATAATTAATTAGGGACTTCAAAAAGTTTTCTCGGTCACTAAAAATCATGTGAGAATTCATTTCTCTTGCTATCCAACGAGGAAATACTTTGATTACTTAGAGAGAAACCTATACCGGAAATACATCAAGAGAAGTATTAACAAAACTCAAAATTTAATAGCATCAACAACAGAACCAAAGTTCCACATAGGAACCAGATGAAATAGTCATTAAACTTACCATGATCAATGTATATATATGTGACATAAATGGTGAAAAACACATGAAAAGGGAAATTAAAAGGATTCAAGCGAAATCAAGCCTGGAGAGAGAAGGGCAACGATAAATTAACACCATTTGGTAAATGAGTAAAATAAAGCAAGCCAAATGATCACTCACCACCTATATCTCACGCAGTATCCATGTAGCGGTGTGGACTCAGGAACATCATCATTCGAGATGGAACCATCGGGCCGGCGCAAGAGAACATAAGGCGTGATCTCGCATCCAACGACGGGGATCTCCGACGTAAGATGAACGCGGAGGACAGTCAGCATACTTCCCCACGATCCAATTCCTCCCTCCCAATATCAAACCCTAACAGCAACGCTTCGACAACAATCTCCGAAGTCGATCTTACCGAAGCGGCGCTGTTTCTAGACAGGAACAGGCGCGGACCCGCCATCACCTGATCTTAGCTTCCGCCAGCGTTGACCTCCTGAAACCCAATACCTAGAGATCAGTAGCAGCTCGAGAGCTCCAAATCCAACCAAGAAGAGAGACCATTCCTTGGACGAAACGTGGAACAAAACGATTTCATACAAATCCCCGTCAGATAAGAAAAAACTACCATACCTTCGAATCGATCGATCCGTCGGTCGTTCGTTGTCGATCGGAAATCCTTCAAAACGGGTGAGGGAGCAGAGGACAGGGAGAGTGGGGCGCAGGTGAGGAGAGGAGAAGTGGCAAATGAGAAGGCGATTAGGGTTCCGATGCGTAAGGAGAAGAAGAGGCAGTGAGTAAGCGGCGTCCACGGGTGGAAGAGCGGAGTGCGCTTACGATGTGCTCGCTTGTGTACCCTGGAGGGGGACGTCATCGCGGTGGATGTTGTTGTATTTAAACAGAGTATTCGGGGTATTCCATAATTAACTCGGTCTATTTTTGTAATTCTTAAACCTTTCGTCGTCCATATAACAAGTAAATAATTTCATTTAACCACAATGAGGGTGCGTTTGCTTCTCTCCTAGAAATCGGAATGAAAATATATCATAGTATTATGGAATGAGAATGGATATGAATTTGAGTATCATTCTTAAAAATGATATTTGATTAGTTAAATAATTTCAATCGAAATGAACCTAAATTTCCTTTTTTACCCTTACAGAAAAATAAGAGAAAAATTAGATGGGAGAGAAAGTTGAATGTGAGAGGAAATGATGAGAGAGAAAATGTGATGAGAGAGAAAGTGTGTTGGGAACAAAATGAAGAGAAAGAAAGTATGATCAAAGAAAATGAGGAGAGAGTGCATGATAGGAGAGATTGAGAAGAGAAAAAAGCATGATGAGAGAGAACAAGTGATGGGAAAAAATGAAAAAAAGAAAGTATTATGAGAGAAAATAAAACAGTAAGGAGAGAGAAAGTACGATGATAGAGAAAGTGGATTGAGAAAGAAAGAGTGATGAAAAAATGAAGAGAGAGAAAGTATAATGAGAGAAAATGAGAGACTAAGGAGAGAGAAAGTATGCTGAGAGAGAAAGAGTGATGGAAAAATGAAGAGAGATAAAGTATTATGAGAGAAAATGAGAGACTAAGGAGAGAAAAAGTATGCTGAGAGAGAAAGAGTGATGGAAAAATGAAAAGAGATAAAATATTATGAGAGCAAATGAAAAAGTGAGGAGAGAGAAAATATGATGAGAGAGAAAGTGGGTTGAAAGAGAAGATGATGGGAAAAAATGAAGAAAGAGAAAGTGTGATGAGAGAAAATGCGAGACTGTGGAGAGAGAAAATATGATGAGAGAAAAAGTGTGCTAAAAGAAAAAGTGTAATTAAAGAAAATAAAGAGATAGTGTGTAATCAAAGAGAATAAAGAGAGAGAAAGTGTGATGAGAGAAAATGAGGAGAGAGAGTATGCTAAAAGAGATTGAGAAGAGAAAAAGTATGATGAGAGAAAAAATATGAAGTGAGAGAAAGTATGATGAAAAAATAAGTAAAAAATGTGTAATAGGAGAGAAAGTGTGATAGAAGAGAATGAAGAGAGAGTGTATGATGGAAGAAAATATAGGGAGAAAATGATACAGAATGTGTGATGAGAGAGAATAAGTAGAGAGAAATTATCTTGAGAGAGAAATTGTGATGATAAAATAAGGAGAGAGAAAATATGATCAGAGAAAATATGATGAGAGAGAACAAGGAGAAAGGGTGTGAAATTAAAAAAAATTAAACAAATATACTAAGGATATATTTATCTAAAATTTAATTCACATTCCTATTCCATGAAAACTCGAGGGAAAAAGTGAGTTTCATTCATATCCAAATTTTTTAATTTTATTTTAAAATCTTGATTTCATTCCCATTAATTAAATATAAAATTTAGATCTATAAATCAAACGTCACCTAAATCTTTGAATTGTCATTCCGTTCTTTTTTAATTGACATTCCGTTCCGTTTTAAAAAGAAATAGAGGGTCCAATTAGCCGTCACATGACTTGCACCTGACATAAAATCCAAATGATTGAATAACAGCATAATTGGAAGGGCTATAAATTGGATAAATCAAATTTAAAAGGAGCAAACTGATTGTTCAAAAAGTTAGGATGTATTTTGCAAAGATTCCTGCTAGTGTACCTGTCTAGTCATCGGACCCACTGTGGGACCCTTCGGGGATCAGCGTGGAAATGATTGATTGGTTGAGTATATTCTGGCTGGTTTAGATACGATATTAGGTAGATCTAATACGTTAGATTTAAGTGGAATTTAGTTAGTCAATATTTAACACTTATATAGGCATAATTCCATTTTAAGAAAATATTTTCATAAACTATTTCAAATTATCTACGTAAGTGACTTAGGATTTCACACAGAGGTCACATTCTTGAAACTTTCCAGAACTTGACAACTATTTTAATCGTGCTAAATGGTTAAAACTGCTGGACAAAAATTAAACTATTTTAATTTAATAAAAAAAATTAAAAAACACTATAACTTTTAAATTTAATCAAAATTGTTTTAGAATTTTAGCCAAAGTAATTATAACTTGTTTTGAATAAAGCTACTTAAAATAAGATTAGATGGGACATTTGATAACGAAAATAAAGTGTCATTTTACTTTATTAATACATGTATCAAATTTTGTGATCCCATTAATCCTACATATCAATGTATGGGGTCCCAGATAGATTTAGAAAGCATAAGTAGGTCCTAACGTGATGATCCAACGTTACCACTAGTTCGAGCACAATAAATGTTATAATGTGTTTGACGTGAGAATTGAATCTTGACTGCATGGATTAATGTCCTATTTCTTACTTATTTTTTTAGCCCAGATGTCTATATATTTTTATCTTTCATCACTTCAAGATGATCGATATAAACTCACGGAATTTTTTACCGACCTTTGAATAAATCTAAAAAGTATAAATTGTTGGTTGCTACTCGGAAAACCTAGAGGTTTCACTGTACAAAAATTTTGTACAAAAGTCTAAACTTTTTCCTAGCTACCATGTGTTCTTTTAAATTAAATTTTGGATCGCTTGCGGAACTTAACACGTTTGATCCAAAACTTAATCTATTTGTTCTTTTAGGTTTTGACTTGGATCTCCTGCGGAACTTAACACGTTCGACCCAAATCACCTTAAGTTATTAATTCCATTAAATATTAATTTCCATAATTGGTTCCCAGTACTGACGTGGCGAGGCACACGGCCTTCTTGGATATGGGAGCAACCACCACCGACTAGACAAAACCTTTTATAGAAAGCTAATATTTAATTTCCTAAAATAACTTTAGGTTAACCGAAAAGAACAATCAAATCACAAGGAAAAGAAAAAAACAAAAGAACACAACATCGAAAAACATATTCGAAATTCTAGAATCGTAAGCCTCTTGTATTTGGTATTATTTCCATAAATAACTAGCATGATGCGGAAAGGAAAAATTACTAGTTATACCTTCTAAAAAGACCTCTTGATCTTCTACCGTATTCCTCTTCTAACCTCGGACGTTGTGTGGGCAACGATCTTCCGAGATGAGAACCACCAAGCACCTTCTTCTTCCTTGCAAGTTTCGGCCACCACAATTCTCCAAGAGAAGTAGAGGTCCGGCCACCACCACCAAGCTCCAAAGGATGCAAGAAACAAAACCACCTTTCTCTCCTTCTTCTCCTAGCTAGAACCGGCCACCATCAAGAGCTCCAAGAGAGGTTGCCGCCGGCCATAAGAAGAAGAGAAGAGGAAGAAGCTAGGGCCGGCCACCAAGGAGGAAAAGAGAGGAAGAAATAATAGAGTTGATCACACGTGAAGGCACCTCTACCCCTCTTTTATAATCCTTGGTCTTGACAAATAAGGAAATTTTAATAAAAATTCCTTAATTCTTTTGTCATAAAAAAGAAAAATTATTTTAATTAAAAACAATTTTCTTCTTTTAATAATAATGGTGGCCACTTCTAATTCCCAAAACAAGGAAAATTTAATTCACACAAGAATTAAAACTTCCTAATTTGTTTCTAGAAATTTATAAAATTTCTCCAATAATTTTATCCTTCATGATTGGTTAATAAAAAGAAAATTTTATAAATTAAAATTCTTCTTTTAAACATGTGGATAAAAAGGAAAGTTATCTCTAAAATTAAAATCTCTTTTAATCTATAAATAAGGAAAGATATCAAATCTTTTCTTAATTTTTTAGAAACTAATAAAAGAGAATATTTAATTTTTAAACTTCTCTTTTAAATTATTATCATGGTTAAAAAGGAAAGTTTTTCTTAAAAATAAAATCTCCTTTCAATCTACAAATAAGAAAAGATTTCAAATCTTTTCTTAATCTTTTGTAGAAAGCTTTAAAAAGAAAGATTTAATTTTTAAACTCTCTTTTAAAACTATGATATCCACATAAGAAATAATTTTAAAAAATCCTTTTTAATATGATGTGGCCGGCCACCTTAAGGCCAACCTTTAGGCTTGGCCGGCCCTAAGCTTGAGCTTCAAGCTTAGCTTGGCCGACCCCTATTGGTTGGGTAAGAAGGTGGGTATGTGGTGGGTATAAATCTCTATATACAAGAGGCTACGATAGAGACCAAGAGGAGGAATTGGTTTTGGTCTCCCGATGAAATTAAGCTTCCCGTGTTCGCCCCGAACACACAACTTAATTCCATCAATAATAATTCATTCCACTAAAGAACTATTATTGAACTACCGCACCAATCCCAAATTACATTTTGGGCTCCTTCTTATTATGAGTGTGTTAGTCTCCCTGTGTTTAAGATGTCAAATGTCCATTAATTAAGCGAGTTACTGACAACTCATTTAATTAATATCTTAGTCCAAGAGTAGTACCACTCAACTTCATCGTCATGTCGGACTAAGTCCACCTACAGGGTTTAACATGACAATCCTTATGAGCTCCTCTTGGGAACATTCTCAACCTAGATTACTAGGACACAGTTTCCTTCTATAATCAACAACACACACTATAAGTGATATCATTTCCCAACTTATCGGGCTTATTGATTCATCGAACTAAATCTCATCCATTGATAAATTAAAGAAATAAATATCAAATATATGTGATTGTTATTATATTAGGATTAAGAGCACACACTTCCATAATAACTGAGGTCTTTGTCCCTTTATAAAGTCAGTATAAAAGAAACGACCTCTAATGGTCCTACTCAATACACTCTTAGTGTACTAGTGTAATTATATAATTAAGATAAACTAACACCTAATTACACTACGACCTTCCAATGGTTTGTTCCTTTCCATCATGGTCGTGAGCTACTGTTTATAATTTATAAGGTACTGATAACATGATCTTCTGTGTGTGACACCACACACCATGTTATCTACAATATAAATTAATTGAACAACTACATTTATCACAAATGTAGACATTTGACCAATGTGATTCTTATTTCTAGATAAATGTTTATACCAAAAGCTAGGCTTTTAGTATACACTCTAACAATCTCCCACTTATACTAAAAGACTAAGCTGCCATATCTGCTGCCATACATCTGATTCCTAACCCTTCAACATGTCCATCAAAAGCTCTTGCCTTAAGGACCTCGGTGGAAGGATCTATAGGTCATCACCTGATGTAATCTAGGCAGCAACAACTTCTCCTCGTTTATACTATTTCTCGTATTGGGTGGTACTTGCGCTCTATTGTGTTTACTTGCCTTTATAGACTTATGGTTTCTTCGAGTTTGCTACTGCACCAATATTATTACAATAAATTGTAATAATCTTTGGACAAACCAGAAATCATATCTAAGTCTATCTTGAGATTATTGAGTCATTCAGTTTTTATAGCTACCTCAGAGGCTTGCCATATACTAAGCTTCTATGGTGGAGTCCAGAAAAACACCTATGCTTATCACTCTTCCATAGTTATGACTTTACCTCCTAAAGTAAACACAAAACCCCAAGGTTAACTTATTATTGTCCCTATCCGATTGGAAGTCAAAATCCATGCAACCCACAAGGACCAAATTAACTGCCTTGTAAGCTAGCATATAATCTCTAGTGCCTCTAAGGTACTTCAATATATGCTTTATGCAGTCCACTGTCCTTGTCCAGAGATATTTTGATATCTGCCAACTATGCCCTTGGCAAAACAGATTTCTTATCTCGTGCATAGCATTCATTAGGCTTCCAATAGCCGTAGCATAAAGAACTGTCTTTATTTCCTTTATCTCCTTTGATGTCTACAGAGACATATCTTTAGATAAAGTTACTCCATCCTGAAAAGGTAAGAAACCTTTCTTGGAGTTTTGTATGCTTAAAACGAGTAAGGATTTTTCCAATGTATGAAGCTTGGGATAAGTAAAATATTCTTTTCTTGCGATCCCTTATTACTTTGATCTCAAGAATATATACATTCTCCCAAGTCCTTTATATCGAATTGTTTGGACAACCATACCCTTACTTCTGACAACATTTTGATATTGTTTTCAACTAGCAAAAATGTTATCTAAGTATAGTACAAGAAATACCACCATGTTTCCATCACATCTTTTGTATACACAAGACTTATCCGGTTACTAAATCCATAGATCTGGATTACTTTGATAAACCGGATGTTCCAAGACCTTGAAGCTTTACCTCAGTCCATAGACTGATTGAGCTTTACACAAGATGCTCTTAGCCCTTTGCAATGAACCCTTCTGGTTGCTTTATATGGATGCTTTCTTCAAGACTTCCATTAAGGAATGCTGTCTTGACATCCACTTGCCAAATAAATAAAAGAATCCGGATAGACTTAAGCATGGATACCAGTGAAAAAAGTTTCCTTTTTCATCAAGCCTTGCTTTGAAGGTTTCTACCTTCCTGTCTATCCCTCTTTTCCTATTATAGACCTTTTTATACCCAAAGGCTTTTACACCATTTGGTGGTTCTACAAGCTTCCAGATTTTATTAGAATACATATATTTTAATTCTGTTATTCATTACTCTTTGCCAAGATATTGCATCTTTATCTTGGAGTGCTTCGTCATATGTCTGGAGATCAGGTTCATGTCCTCCAGGGATCGAGTCCAAAAACTCTCCCAAAACAAGAATCTTTTTAGGTTGCCTAACAACCCTCCCACTATGACAAGACACTTTCTGCAATTGTGTATCATTTGTGATACGTGTTGCAGTTTTCTTGTGGTATCTCATCTTGTACAGTTGGTACTAGGTTAGACATGTCCTTTATTATTTCCTTAAGAACAAATTTACTTATGAGCACGTGGTTCATAGTCCTTTCCTAAAAACCAGTCATTGATGCTAACAATGACCTTCTGATTTTTAAGACTATAAACCTACTTTTGTTTATCTAGGATAACTTACAAACAAGTGAACTCCTATCCAACTTATCATTGTCTCTCTATAACATATGTGCTGGATTTCCTGAATCCGAATATGCTTCAAAATAGATTTTCACCTATTCAGCAATTCTATATGAGTAGAGAGTTCTAACTTGGAAGGTACTATGTTCACTTTCGTTTTCAGAGTTTATCCTTAAAACAAATTTGGCAATTTTCTGAATAACTCATCATCTATCTAATTATTCCATAAGAGTCCTTTACCTTCTTTCTACTACACCATTCTGTTGGGGTGTACCAGATGCAGTTAGTTGGGATTGAAATCCAACTACTGATAAGTGACTCCTAAAATCTCTCAAGAGGTACTTGCCACTACGATCTTCCATAGTGACTTTTTACTTTAACATTTCTCCGCATCAACCTTGTACTCTTTGAACTAATCAAAGTACTTAGTCTTGCAGTACATTAAGTAAATTTATTTGTATTTTGAATAGTTGTCTATAGACAAAATATTCAATGCTACCTCTTGTCTGGATAGTCATAGGATCACACAAATCAGAATGAACCGTTTTCAACATATCTTTGACTCCATACCCCTCGGACTTAAAAGCTTCTTGGTTATTTTCCTTCCAAGTAAGACTCACAGGTTGAAAAGATTTCCACTACTAATGAACCCAAAAGTTCATCAGCTACCACTGAATCCTACTCAAGTATAACCTAGCTTTAGATGCCAAAGATATAATTGGTTCATTTCTAAAGGTTGCTTTCTCTTAAAATTAGAAGATGTGTTACTAATTTCCATTTGTTGCATCGTGTGAGTTATTGGATTATAAATTGTCAACTATCATACCAAAATAGATAACTTCCCTATTTTTCTTGATAACAACTTTATTATCAAAATAGACACAATATCTATAATAGTTTAGAAACTGAAATCAGGTTCTTTCTAAACTTGGTACGTAAAGACAATTACTTAAAATCCATATTTTATTCTTATCAAAAGATAAACATCTCCCACTGCAACAGCTAACACTTTTACAGTATTGCCCATATGGACGGTGATTCACCTTTCATTTAGTTGTCGGGTTTCCTAGAACCCTGCAATGAATTGCAGACATGATTAATGGCATCTTGTATCTACACTCCAGGTTCTGGTAGATAACACCACTAGACATGTTTCAACTAATGAATTAAATACACCTAAATTGTTCTTAGTTCTAAGAAGACAGTCTACCTTAATGTCCAAGTCCTATTTCCAATCATTACAATTGGGACTACTAAATCTTTTTCTATAGTATGACTACTAGGGATTGACAAACATCCTAAGAATCACAAAAATATTTGGTCAAGATCAACTCCTTAAAATCTCCATGAATTTTGTGTATACAAAATCGAAGAGGAGATTTTATTCATTAATTTTATTATCTCGTCAACTTTACTTTATGACGAATAAAATTAATAGTTGATCTGTCTTTGATCAAATATTGGTCAAAACTCTTTGAATTTAAAATAACATTGATTCCTCAAACAATATTATTTAAATTCACCAACACCTCAAAACACCGTGAATTTTGCATGCCACATTAGTGTGGACGTATACAAATTCATCATTTGTAAGAGGAGGGTTTTACCCATTGACTATCTTGTCAATATAACTTTTTGACAAATAAAATTACCTCAAACACCATGAATCTTGTATGCCACGTTAGTGTGGACGTATACAAATTCAAACATTTGTAAGAGGGGTTTATTAATTTTATTATATTGCCAATCTAGTTTTATGACAAATCAATAGTTGATTTCCTTTTGGTCACACAAGTGATAGTAGTGACTCCGTTGGGGAGGATACTATTAAATGTGTCTAAGTGTATACCATTACTTGACACTAAGTCCATTAATAAGATTATGCCCCTTCCGTTGGGAAAGATCACACGCTCTTAATTAACTTCCTATAGTCATCCAAAAATGGAAGTTTGTTCTAGTGATCCACAAACAAGCTCATCCGTTATGGAGGAAGGCACTCAGAGCCAACGCTCAAGCTTGTTTGCATCACTTACAAACCAGTAATGGAAACCATGGGATTTACTTAAAAATCCCTCTCCCACTTAGTTATTTATAAATGAGGAATTTTAACTATGCTAGCCTACTAAATATGCATACTAACAAGCACACACAACACAGCATAAAAAGCAATAAATAGAAAAACTAATTTTCAACTATTATGGCTTTTATCTATTGCTGTCCTCCGTGTGTCACCAACCCTAGCTGCTGCCATCTTTGGCCACTGCCACCAGGTCTAGTTGTTGCATCCATCTTGCTCCTTGTTCCGCTGTGCCTCTGGTCCTTAAAAGGTTCCACGCCTTGCAAGACTCGATCCGCGACATAAATAGAATTTTACATTTTTGATCCTATATTCCATAAAAGGAATGTACATGTATCTAGATCAAAAATAAAATCCTAATAAAACTAAATACAGCTCCTGCTGTATTTTATAATACAATCATGCACACACATATAAATGCCCTTGACATGTCCAAGGGTCCAATCACACACATAATAACTAAAAGCCATAATAGTTGGATCCTGCATCCACAAAGTTAGCACATCCTACTATTATCCTGCCTAAATTATGTATGACATGTGCATAATTAAACTAATACCAAATACACAGAGGCAAAACCCTAGCTCTGATACCAATTGTTGGTTGCTACTCGGAAAACCTAGAGGTTCCACTGTACAAAAATTTTGTATAAAGGTCTGAACCTTTTCCTAGCTACCATGTGTTCTTTTAAATTAAATTTTGGATCGCCTGCGGAACTTAACACGTTTGATCCAAAACTTAATCTATTTGTTCTTTTAGGTTTTGACTTGGATCTCCTGCGGAACTTAACACGTTCGACCCAAATCACCTTAAGTTATTAATTCCATTAAATATTAATTTCCATAATTGGTTCCCAGTACTGACGTGGCGAGGCACACGGCCTTCTTGGATATGGGAGCAACCACCACCGACTAGACAAAACCTTTTATAGAAAGCTAATATTTAATTTCCTAAAATAACTTTAGGTTAACCGAAAAGAACAATCAAATCACAAGGAAAAGAAAAAACAAAAGAACACAACATCGAAAAACATATTCGAAATTCTAGAATCGTAAGCCTCTTGTATTTGGTATTATTTCCATAAATAACTAGCATGATGCGGAAAGGAAAAATTACTAGTTATACCTTCTAAAAAGACCTCTTGATCTTCTACCGTATTCCTCTTCTAACCTCGGACGTTGTGTGGGCAACGATCTTCCGAGATGAGAATCACCAAGCACCTTCTTCTTCCTTGCAAGTTTCGGCCACCACAATTCTCCAAGAGAGTTAGAGGTCCGGCCACCACCACCAAGCTCCAAGGGATGCAAGAAACAAAACCACATTTCTCTCCTTCTTCTCCTAGATAGAACCGGCCACCATCAAGAGCTCCAAGAGAGGTTGCCGCCGGCCATAAGAAGAAGAGAAGAGGAAGAAGCTAGGGCCGGCCACCAAGGAGGAAAAGAGAGGAGAAGAATAATAGAGTTGATCACACGTGAAGGCACCTCTACCCCCTCTTTTATAATCCTTGGTCTTGACAAATAAGGAAATTTTAATAAAAAATTCCTTAATTCTTTTGTCATAAAAAAGAAAAATTATTTTAATTAAAAAACAATTTTCTTCTTTTAATAATAATGGCCGCTTCTAATTCCCAAAACAAGGAAAATTTAATTCACACAAGAATTAAAACTTCCTAATTTGTCTCCAGAAATTTATAAAATTTCTTCAATAATTTAATCCCTTCATGATTGGTTTATAAAAAGGAAATTTAATAAATTAAAATTCTTCTTTTAAACATGTGGATAATTTCCAAAAGGAAAGTTATCTCTAAAAATTAAAATCTCTTTTCAATCTACAAATAAGGAAAGATATCAAATCTTTTCTTAATCTTTTGTAGAAACTAATAAAAGAGAATATTTAATTTTTAAACTTCTCTTTTAAATTATTATCATGGTTAAAAAGGAAAGTTTTTCTTAAAAATAAAATCTCCTTTCAATCTACAAATAAGAAAAGATTTCAAATCTTTTCTTAATCTTTTGTAGAAAGCTTTAAAAAGAAAGATTTAATTTTTAAACTCTCTTTTAAAACTATGATATCCACATAAGAAATAATTTTAAAAAATCCTTTTTAATATGATGTGGCCGGCCACCTAAGCTTGGGCTCCAAGCTATTGGCCGGCCACCTTAAGGCCGCCGGCCCTAAGCTTGAGCTTCAAGCTTAGCTTGGCCGGCCCCTATTGGTTGGGTAAGAAGGTGGGTATGTGGTGGGTATAAATCTCTATATACAAGAGGCTACGATAGAGACCAAGAGGAGGAATTGGTTTTGGTCTCCCGATGAAATTAAGCTTCCCGTGTTCGCCCCGAACACACAACTTAATTCCATCAATAATAATTCATTCCACTAAAGAACTATTATTGAACTACCGCACCAATCCCAAATTACATTTTGGGCTCCTTCTTATTATGAGTGTGTTAGTCTCCCTGTGTTTAAGATGTCAAATGTCCATTAATTAAGCGAGTTACTGACAACTCATTTAATTAATATCTTAGTCCAAGAGTAGTACCACTCAACTTCATCGTCATGTCGGACTAAGTCCACCTGCAGGGTTTAACATGACAATCCTTATGAGCTCCTCTTGGGGACATTCTCAACCTAGATTACTAGGACACAGTTTCCTTCTATAATCAACAACACACACTATAAGTGATATCATTTCCCAACTTATCGGGCTTATTGATTCATCGAACTAAATCTCATCCATTGATAAATTAAAGAAATAAATATCAAATATATGTGATTGTTATTATATTAGGATTAAGAGCACACACTTCCATAATAACTGAGGTCTTTGTCCCTTTATAAAGTCAGTATAAAAGAAGCGACCTCTAATGGTCCTACTCAATACACTCTTAGTGTACTAGTGTAATTATATAGTTAAGATAAACTAACACCTAATTACACTACGACCTTCCAATGGTTTGTTCCTTTCCATCATGGTCGTGAGCTACTGTTTATAATTTATAAGGTACTGATAACATGATCTTCTGTGTGTGACACCACACACCATGTTATCTACAATATAAATTAATTGAACAACTACATTTATCACAAATGTAGACATTTGACCAATGTGATTCTTATTTCTAGATAAATGTTTATAACAAAAGCTAGGCTTTTAGTATACACTCTAACATAAATGGCCCAAGGGCAGTCCAATATAACGGGTTTGGGCATTGTAGGGAAACCAAACCCTCATTGCTTGAAAAATTATTTGTCAGCTTATCGAGCATAAATCACGAGAGAGATTTTTCCCTAGAGTATCAACCCTTTGTATGAAGTTATACATCTAACGAGGTAATTTTTTACACTTGTTCGAATTGACCCTAATCTTTATTACAACAAACAACCATACAGATATCAATTGTATCAACTCATGAGGGCTCCTGTCTCTTATCAATGCATCATCCTCTAGTTATAAGGACATCTCTAATTATTAAAGTTCTATATAATTTTTTTTTTTTGTTATCTTTGATATATCATCTCAATGTACTACTCTTTTCGTAATAAAAAAATTTCTCTATAATTTTTTTATAAATCCTATATTAATAATTTTTTTTATATATCATTAATTAATGACTTCACCCATATGATTAATTTTGAGATGAAATTAAAGAATAAGTTTAAATTTTCATTACCACGTTTAGAGCGTCTCCCACGCAAGCTTTTTTAAAAGCTTTGTTTTTTTTTTACGAAAAACGTGTAAAAAGACGGGACAAATTTTTTATTTGAACATTTTGTTGGGTTCAATATTTTGACCCTCGCTTTTAATAGATAGTGGGCCCCGCTGTTTAAAAAATATATATATATTTTTACATTAATCAGTCATTTGCTTTACTCCAGGTAATTAAGGCCAATAAAACTTCTAACTCGAAGATAAGGGAATTAAGTTCAAGTAATTAAGATTTGATAGATAAAATTTCTAATTGTTAGGTGACTTAAGTTAAAGTATGTGAAATCAGCTGAAGGCTGATTATTTAGCAAAAAGTCTAAGTGAGTGGAATGGAATCAGCTAGAGGTTAATTTATTGGCATGCCTAAGTGTATAGAATCAATTGGAGGTTAATTGTTTAGTAAAATCGAACTAGATGAGTTAATTTAGTTAAGTTTGAGTAACTTAAGATTCTATATTATACTCATTAAGTGTAACAATTACAAGAAAGCATGCTAGATGATTCCAAGTAATCGGATGGAGTCCAGAGGCAACCGGATGGTGATAACTCTCGACGAAGAAATTTCGGAGGGTCCAAACAACCGGGTATACAGGCGACTGACCAGCTTTCAAGCAACCGTGGAGCAACATTATCAACAACCTGAACATGGCGATCAAGATGAAGATGGCCTTGCCCAGGAGACCGGGTGGTACACGGGTGACCGAGAAGCTTCATTAACATTATCTTATGGATAGAAGTTGCAACCATATCAACATTTGTACATACAATCAAGAGGGCTACAAACAACCGGGAGAGTATTATATAAGGAGTTTCAAGGTAGAGCTTTCAAATTATCCTTTGCTCAATCCGTTGGATCCTCGTAGCATTTTAAAATCTTTTCTTTTCTTTTGAAAAATTACTAGAGTATGTAGTAGAATAAAGCAAAGAAGAAAAAGATAAGTTTCTTTTTTATTTGGTTCGGAGTCCAGTCGACTCCTATTCCAAGGCCCATAATAGTTGATCGATTTTATTGGGCAATCCACAAAATGATAGAATAATAGTACAAGTATGATTACAATGTACAAGAATATAAAAAGGTTGCCAACAATACTAGATTGAAGAATAAACGCAGTTGTTGGAGAATTTCTAATAGCAAAAAAACTTGCATGGACAATCGTGGTAGAAACCGAATGAATTAGAGGTAAGAGTTATTTCTAGCTCAAAGCTCGAGGGCTTCTTTTATAGGTTACATTCCATCGATTGATAAGAGGTTTCGCCGACTAAACCTATCTATTGACTGATCACTCTATCCATCAACTGATCTTCTGTTCCTTCCTTGTCTACGTTGATTTGATCCGTTCGATCATGGAAATCTCATTGTTCTATTAGCGGATTAAGATCTTTCAGTCGACCGAACCTTGCTTTCCTTGTCTGCTCATATCTGATCCACTGATCAATTCCTGAGATCATGTTGTTCCGTCGACTTATCATACTTTATCCATCAACTGAACAACTTTTTGTCATTTGTACTTTGATTCGAATCTTGTTTAATTATGGAAATAAATTGATCCATCGACTAATCACCTTTATCCATCGACTGAATCAAAAATTCCTTTTGTATTCTGGATCGAATTTCACTGTTTCGATATTCCATCGATTCGCCGACTGAACACCTTTATTCCTAGGGTTGTAAATAAATCAAGCCGCTCATGAGCTATTCAAATCTCGATTCGATAAAAGCTCGTTTGAGCTCGTTTAATGAGGCTCATTAAGATAAACAAACCAAGCTCAAGCTTTACAATATTCAGCTCATTAGCTCTTGAACATGTCGTTAGTAAGCTCATGAATCAACTTTTAAATGAAAAATAATAATTTTGATATTGAATTTATAGATTTTACCCTCTACTTATAAAAAAAATATAGACAAATATATAAAATTTATTGATTAGAATAAAATTATAAATTTTAATAAGAATATTATAATTTTCTCTAAATATATAATTTAATTTTTAATGAATATTTAAATTTATAATATATATTTATTAAGCTCATTTAGCTCAATAAAAGTTCGAATAAGCTCGTGAGCCATGAATATATTCGTTAAATAAAACTCGAGCTCGGTTCGATTATAAACGAGTCAAACTCAAACATTCAAGAGTTCGACTTTTCTCGACTCCACTACACCCCTATTTATTCCATCGACGACACATCTTTTTCTGTAAAACAGTGTTAGTAAATGAAAATAATATTTACCCTACAAAATCGAGTTAGAATAGAGATATATATGCATGAATAAGACAATACTTACTGTCCTGATCTCAACTTAGGAACCTCCGTCGGTTTCTTTAGTTGGATTAGTACCTAAGGTTTGTCCCTAATGGGGCACGACCTCACTTTACTATCTCTAGTAGTTTACCTTAACTTACCTGTCAAACATCGGATCCTTCAGACTTGTTTAGACTTAACCACTCAGCATCGGATCGGCTGCCAGAGCTTCCACTTGACTCGATATCGAATCCTCTAGACCTACTGAGTCCACCTACCATATGTCATGTCCACTTGACCCATCTAGACTTCTTGCCTGATTTCACGATCTGTTGAGACTTCCCTTGCCTAGTATCAAGTCCAGCTAACCTACTAGGACTTTCCAAATTGAGCATCATGTACACTTGATGAATTCATCAGATAACAACAAGACTTAACTTGAACCTTTGACAATATCAAAACATAGGTTCGATTATGGTGCTTCCTGCACCAACAGAATCATCTAATTTCGTCTAGTGCTATGAGTGCTCTTTTCACTTTCTGTACTATGACACGCATTTACACCTAAAGTAACATTTTCATATTATTTTATTGTTGCCTTATTTTTTTATTATGCTTAATTTTTAGATTTTTTCTATAAGTTTCTCCACTTAGGAGAAATTAGAAATAAAAATCAATTTTTTAAACTGCTACATGTGTATACTTTTGACTTAGTTAATCAATTTGCATGTTTATAGTACTATTAGATTTCAATATATCTTTTATCTTACTTGATTAAATTAGTCTAAGTTAATTTATTATTTTTATTGTGCTAAATTTAATTAATTTAGTTACTATATGCTTATTATTTTTATTGTAAAAAATCTTAACGCTACTCATCCCCTTCTAGCATTGATTTCGATCCTACCTATCTCTCTATATATATATATTTCCTTTCATCTCAACCAAGTCATTCTATTCCTATTACTATCTTTATTTTTTCTAATCGATTTCATCTTTTATTCTTTCGAAATAGATCCAAATTATATTAGATCTTTGTTTAAAAAAAAAGCAATTCTTAAAATGCCGAAGAAAATGAAACTTTATAAGCTTAACACAATCGTCCTGATATTCAATATTCTCATATTTATATTTTCACATATTACCCCCTAAAATTTTTTAAATGTTCCATACATTCTATAATTTTCTTCAAATTTTTAAAGTTCTCAACATTTTCTGGCACCTCTTAGTAATGCTCCTCAATTATAAATACCTCGGGATAGTTTTGATGTAATTGATCGAGTTAAGTTAGACCTTGTTTTATTTGATGTCTTATGTCTGAATGTGCAGGAACTTAGGAATATAAAAGTTGAGTGGAAGACACAACGAACGAGAAGAATGACATGAGAATTGAGTCGACAGATTCGGTGCATCCGAAAGATGAGAAGCTAGAGAACAGTACACTGGTGGAGCGAGAAAGACGCACATTGTGCATCCGAGGGACTAGAAGCTATGGAGGAAGCCTATTCGATGAGAAGAACGGAATTGGGTTCAAGTGAGCTCATCTTCGATCGACCGAAGCATCACCCAAGCGAGTCGGAGCCTGATAATGGCCAACTCAAAGGTTGATTGGAGGTGTCTCATATGCTCATCTGTTGAAGTTGCCGAAAAAGGGACTCAAGGTGCCTCAGTTGGATTGAGGTGCCTTGGATAAATAATACTCGATGCACCTCAGTTTGTTTGAAGGCTCCTCAAATGAACAGTACCCGAGGCGCCTCGATCTAACTGATCTGAGACGCCTTCAGTGAATAGTACTGTTAGGCTACCGTTGAGCTTTGGATAAAGTTTTATCCACTTGGAGACGCCCTAGATGACTTTAGAGGCACCTCTAAGCCACGCCAGCAAACGATAACTTTTCCAGAATGCCATAAATAGCACCCTGAAGCTAGGAGTTCAATAACACACACTGTATTCATTTTCTATACTTCTTTTCTGAAATCCAAATTGTTGTAAAGGGCT